>NC_057940.1:24523505-24603505 GCF_018555375.3 Anguilla rostrata
TCACTCTGGCGCAGGTCCATGCCGCCTCCCATCCACACCACGCCCCTAAACGCCCGCCTCGCCTCAGCTGGCCAACAACCCGCCTCGCCAGCCCAGTCCTGCAGCCCTCATTACAGTCAGGACAGCACACACACACACACACACACACACACTCACACACGCACACACACACACACACGCACACACGCACACACACACACACTCACACACTCACACACGCACACACGCACCACACGCGCACACACACACTCTCACTCTATCACACTCTCTCCACCACAATGCATTGAGATTATAAAAAATTGGAACAATGTACTTAACAGTTACATATTGTAAGTGCCAGAATTGGGGTAATACTGAAGGACTTGCAAGAGAGTCATTCGACAGGAGCAGTGGAATATGCCGTATATATAATGCGTGTATGGCTTTTTCAGCACAGCGTATATATAATGCGTGTATGGCTTTTTCAGCACAGCGTATATATAATGCGTGTATGGCTTTTTCAGCACAGCGTATATATAATGCGTGTATGGCTTTTTCAGCACAGCGTATATAGCGCGTGTATGGTTTTTTCAGCACATACCAATGTTAATCAAGGAAACACATTTCCATGGGTAACGTGAGACCAGCCACATCCTCAGATTATGACGCATGGCTTCATGTATGAAAGAACACTTCCTGGCATTCTGTAAACATGACAGCAAAAAAGCACATTGTTCCTCATGGCAACTCACAGGCAGCGTAATTGCAGCAGCTGTTATATCAATACAGATTTTGGTCATATAATAAACAATTCCATTCACTCCATTCACTGATGTATGATTTGCTTTACTGTAAATAAAAACAACGCCTTATATCCAAAAATTACTACTGGAACAGATTTTTTACTTGCCTCACTCAAAAATATTTTGTAGAAATATTTCCAGTGAGGGTTGTCGTTTGTTATGTGGTAGAGGACTGAACTGCACGTGCACTCTCAGAAGAAAGGGTTCCAAAAGGCTCTGTGTCTCCACAGAGGAACCCCATCCAGTTCGAGGGTTCTTCGTCAGGCAAAATGTTTCAATCCGAGAGCCTTCACACTTTTCACACTGACCACAGATGGTTCCATAAAGAACCAAAAAAAGATTCATCTATGGAGACAAGCCAAAGAACCCTTTCGGAATCCTTTCTTCTTAGAGTGCGTAGGCTACAAACCTGAAGTGGCCACTGTAGCCGCAGCGCACAAAACGTTATGGACCGTGCTGCGTTTATGATGCGTTATATTTACAGCGACTCTCCACTACGATAAAAGTTCACAGATGTGGCATAAATAAACCGACAATTGCCCTCCACAAAAACGCAGAAATGTACTCAGGGAGGCCATTTCATTTGACGAGGACATGGACAGCGGACGTCTGAGTGGCACGTGCAGTCGTCAGCACCTCATTCATTTAAGCAGTGAGTCGGATTCTACTGCAGGTAATTTAGTGTGTCTAAGGTTCCAGGTACACTTGAAAGCAGTCAAAATGTTTAAAACTCAAAATGCAGTATCACTCACGACGAAATTACACCAATAAATTCACGAACCATTTCTAATCGTTTCACAGGTTTTTTGTGCCATTTCTCTTATAGGCGGCTTAGGTGGCTTGGAAAAAACATTCAGGCGGCCCGCCTAAGACATTTCAATGCAGGGAGAACGCTGCACGTTTGTTTATGAATCAGCTGTCAGTGAGTCGACAGCGCTTAGTGCTGTGTGTCAGCTCTCAGTGGTTCTCTTTCGCTGAAGCATCACCAAATTCAAAAGCCCTGGTGCTCCTCCCCCCGGCTCGCGCTCCCGCCATAACCGCCAACACCACTTAGCGGCCTCCCACCGCGCGCCTGCTGAACGCGTAACTGCACCCTCCAGACCCTTCAGCTGCAGGCCTGTGTGTGCAGATCCAGCCCCTTCAGCTGGTGCCGTTTGCCAGATCAGCTCAGACGGCCATAGCGGGAGTGGGGGGGGCGAAGCTATTGAGCTCACGCACGCGATTTATGTATTTATTCACCGGCAGGAACCCCGCATTAGAAGGTCAGGCAATTTTCCAGGTCACCGGGCAAACCCACGCGGCGAAGACCGGGCATGGAACACGGTTCACGTCGTCACGGCGACGCCCCGCCGTGGAGCCGTCGCTGCTCGATATCCGCCACGCGCGAGATTTTCAGGCTTAATGAGTTTGAAAGGTCAAACGCTGCAACGAAAGATTAATGGCACTTTATACATGAGAGATGCTGGATTACAAGTTCCAGTATATGCTAAAAACTCCTTTTGGTGGAGGAGGGGTTCGGATGGCAGGGGAGACTGCAGACAAAGCAGATTTTTGACAAAGCTGTGCATAAGTGGCTAGGGGGTACTTTCTGTACCCCCCCCCAGTCTAATTGTCACAGCAGTTGATATAGACCACTCACATGAACAATGAATGCATTCACGTCACTGGATTTACAGACTGCTGAAAACACTAGCGAGTTACTGATTTCATACCACTGAAGAGGCCACTTCAACACCAGCCATAAAAATTCAGTTGAACACGTGTACACTTAGAGATCAATTTAAAAGGAGTTTGGATGAAGTCAGCCAATTTGAATAAGTGGGCAAAATGAGCGGTTTCCAGCACACGGGATACAGCGCGCTCACCTGCCGCTGACCTGGGTCTGGATCTGCCCCCGCAAGCGCAGGCAGACATATCGCTCAGACCAGCCTACTCAACAGCAGGAGGAACAGAAGCCAGTGGGTAAGCAGCAGACTCCTGCAGAGCGCAGGTTAGACCTGCAGCATGCGCGCGCAAACGAAGCGCATGAGGGCGAAAGTGCGACGCGACTCGCAGCCTTTAGCAGAACCCCAGAGCCTGTGGAAAGGGGCAGTGCGCACAGAACGCAGAGCAGAGCAGGCTGCGCTACCCCAGGGGGAAACACACAGCAGGACGTTAGCGTCTGATAAGTCGCCGCTGGCAGATCTGAGTCTCAGTTTTCCCTCCGCTGAAAACTTCTTTCCAGGCAGCTTCGCTTTCCGCGCGCGTCTGAAGGACGGCGGAACACCGGACGACATGAAAAGCGCATTAGGGTCACTCTGCCAGCCAAGCGCTCCGGACCCCCAGCAGGCCCGGCACGGCCAGCCCCTGCACAGACTTTATCCCCCCCAACCCCTTATTTTATTCCCAATTTTGAATGAATTACGAGCAATTACAAGAATTACACAGGTGCAGGGTCTGCAAGTAAAATACCAATGTAGACCCAATGAGTGGAACACCAATGTAGACTTAGCGAGTGAAACACTGAGACAGACCAAGCAAATGGAGTACCTATGCAGTCTAAAAATAAAACAATTTTAAACATTTTGGATACAAACAATTTCTTTTTGTTTAAAAAATAATTAGGCTATTTGTAATTCATTTGCATATGTGGTGGCAGTAAAGCATAATGGTTAGGGAACTGGTCATGAGAGGTTGCAGGCTTGATTCCCAGGTGGCGCACTGCCATTGCACCCTTGAGTACGCTCCTTGAGTAATTGTTTCAGTGTATATCCAGCAGTATAAATGTATTGTATGCATATAAAAACTACGACTCCCACTTGTCATAAAAGCTGTTTCACGTAGCTAATGCAGGAAGCAAAGAACAGCAATCCCCTGAAGACAAACGTAATTAAATCACGCTAACATTTCATTTCAAAGGCAAGTTGCGCACTGCACTACCACACTGGCAAAAACTGTAAAGAAATTTACATCAAACTGTGGTATATTAAATGCAGGTTCTGTCCGCCCAATGAAAACACTAACATGGGGAAGTCACTGGCTCATAAAGGGGCTGCTCACCATACAGTAACAGCTCCTCAGCACCTTATAAAAGTGCATGAAAGAGCTCATGTACTACTGCCACTGCAGCGAACCACCCCTTTAAACGGGGAGAAATTAAGAAGGCGCTGGAGAAGGTGATGTAAGCATATTTAAAGTCTGTTGCGCCTGCAGTTAAAAAAAGTCAAACTAATTATCTTCTGTCAAACATTTAAACCTTTAGGAATTTTTTTTAATGACATTTAGTAAATGATTGTAATTTAAACATTAAATGATTAACATCCAAAACCAGACACAGAAGGGAAAGGGGGCAAACCGAAAGTCAGGATTAGGACCGATTCGAATGTTTTCAGAACAATTTAATTTTGGATTTGATAACAATTTATCCGAAGAGCAACACATACTGCAGACGTTTGGAAACTAAGAGCAGTTTGCTTTAGACTGCGTGGGTTTACTGGTGTAAGACATGGCCTTCCTGCACGCATGTATACATGCAGGGCTGCGACCCCACATGCAGATATTAGGGGAGTTCAGGAGCAGCCTGCATTACTGGGGCCATTTAGACCTCCGCACAACAGCAGCGATGTGCCTGGGCAGGGTGGGGGGACGGGGTGGGGGTGCGGTTACATAAATACCGCACATGGAGGAGAACAAGCAGACTGTGCATTTAAAACTTTCCCCTGCAGTGGAGCTTCCAGCCCCCAGAGTCTTCACTTTAGATTTTGCTCCATTAATATTGACCAACACAGAGGCGCGCTGGCGCTCCCCGTATTAAAGTTTTACCCTCCTTAACGCTCGGATAAGCCTGGGGAGAAACATCAGCTTCTGATTATCGTGAATAAGAAGAAAACACGATGCTCGGGTGAAACGCGCTGAAGACTCTCGCGCCGCCGCCAGCGTAGCGCCGCCCGCTGCCCCTCCCTGCCGCCCACGCAAGCGCCAGCACCCCGCCAGACCAGACAGCGCAGCACAGAGGCCGACCGCGCTCACACGCACGCTCCATCTGAACAAACGCCTCCCTCCACCCCCCCAGCAACACCAGCCCATCCATCCATCCGTCCTCCAGCCAGCCTGTCAGTCAAGCACAGCACCGACACCCACTGACAGCCTCCCGCTTGCATTCATTCCACACTGCCCTCACCGTCCACGGGAATTTCAAATCACCCTTCCCCATATTAACGCCACAAACGCCATCGGCTCACCGTGGCTCACTGTTAGATCCCCACACACGCACACGCACACGCACACACACACGCACACGCACACGCACACGCACACGCACACGCACACGACACGCACAGCACACGCACACGCACACGCACACGCAACGCACACGCACACACACACACACACACAAATACACACACACACACACACAAATACACAGTCCCACACACACACACAAACGCGCGCACGCACACACACACATGCACACACATACAAAAAAAACACACACCCTGACACTCACTCAAATCTTAAGTGAGTACATGTTTGCATCTTCTCTTGCATTGCTTATGCAAAATATGAAGGGAGTTTATATCTGCCCTGGCCATCAGGGCTACAGCCTCCCCCCCACCCCCTCTGTAGCCCCCCTATCCCCCTCTTCTCTGTCACAGCACACCACATCCACTCAGCTCCGGGAGAGAATGTCACGGACACGCCTGCCAACTTCACAAATCACCCCGACCTTTAGTGCCCGGTGCAGACTCTGCTCTCAGATGCAAGGGCAGCCACCGCCAAACAGCCATGGCGGAGAGACAGGGACCCTGCATCCTTCCGGAATATTCCGTGCCTTATTAAACCACAATATTACACCTGCTGAGTGCCAGGCTCTCTTTTTTGTGCTTGTTTATTTTTTTTTTTTGCTGTGATCACAAAACAAACTCAAAAGCAAAAATAACAGAATAGCGTGCGATCGCAGCCACAGCCGCGCGCTCTGTGTCAGGACGCGTGTGGAAGTGTGGAAGCGCTCGGCTCCGCGCTGTCTGTGGGAGACGCGTCAGGGCAGATAGGAGGGGACGCCGCCGCCGCCGCGCCGGCGGGAAGCCGCGGAATCGATGTGACAGCGCTGACACGGCGCGGCCGAGGACGGCGCGCCAGAGTAAACAGGAAACGCACCGGCGGAGCCGCGGGAGCACGGCGGCGCTGCATCGCTGCTGCAGCAAGGGGGGGGGGGGATGTGGAGACGCGGGCGGCAAATGAGCCGCGGATGAGGTGCCAGGGTGGGTTAGCGCTGAGGGGCGGGGGGGGGGGGGGACGCAGCCCGAGCGGGAGATTGACTGCATTAGGGAAGACACCGGGCCCGAGCCCAGGCAAGGCCGTGTTAACGTTCCTAACAGAGCCTGTAGTGTGAGGGACATGGTAACACCTCCACGTCCGCTGCAGCGAAGAACCCCCCACCCACCCCACCTTAACCTCCCTCGAGGTGCCAGAGGCATCTCAGACTGCACCTGGAGCAGGACGTGGACACTCACGTAAAAGGACAAGACAGGTGAACACAAGCGGAGTGTACAAAGTAGGGGAACAAACAGCACACACACACACAAATTCTCCAATGCACCTCTCTTGATGAGAGAGCCAGGCAGTCTTCAGCATTGGTTGCACTCAGAGCAATTAATTGCTGTCACAACATTAATTAGAGGCTATTCTCCAACCTGACAAACTGCCACTGGATGAGCCCGGCTGACTTTGTTCCCTTTGTAAAATGTGCCAGAGCCTGTGAAAGCTAGAGCCCGTTAAGAATCTAGGCTGGTCGGGATTCCGTCGCCCTTCCTGCTCGTGTCTGTGCGTTCACGCTCTCCTTGGCTCATCTGCGCTCCAGCGCTGATAGCGCGGAGCTCGAGGCCGCCGCGGGGACAGTCTGGTTATCTTTCCTTCCCCTTCCCCGCGTGCCTGCGCTGATTAGGACGCTTTAATGGCCTCACCTGAGTCTCGTGCGGCCACGTAGTACTCCAACTAAACCCCCTGAATTGGTGAGAGACCTAAATGCCAAGATGAATATTGCCACTAATCAAAGCGGTAGAGACTACCATCCAGCATCATCTCTAACAACTTGCAGTGTCCTGGGAACAGTGGTGACCGTGCGCCGAAATTAAGCGAAGACAACGTGCGCGTACAGAGGAATTAACTAAAAGGAATGAGGCTTTTCCCACCAGAGTGAGGAGAAGACTGAGCTCCGTCCAGCAGTCCATAAGAACCCCTGTCCCAACCTAACATTCAGATATTTTTGAGGGACTGAACTAGTCACTGCTGATGGTTCCATAACATGACATGAGCGGCTAATTGAGAAATACACGTTAATTGAGGATGCTGTTAAAGGTATACATATATGGATATGTAAATAGCAAAGCAAACTGCCACAAAATTTCACCAGCAACCTTATCCGAAGTCAAATGGCAAACTGACTAAACTTCAGCGGTTTCACACACGGGATATACTCTGTCGTAAAATATTTTACAGTCAATTATTTTTCTGGCTAGAACCAGAGTGAATATTTGAGTTAAGAAATACTTTTCAAAGGTGCACTGTTTGCCGCAGTGGCACTTTTGTCCTAATTATCCTTCGTAATCGCGAATACCTTTGTCTCTATTCATTCAATTGACACCCCACCCCCGCCCAGGTGACATTCATACTGGTTAAACACCCTATTGTTTCACACTGCTCAACTTTTTAGAGTTTACAATATGACCCCAAAAGCGGATAAACTACATTGTAAATCACGTTATATTTTCCGCCAACCATAGTCGCGTCGTTTCAACTTTGTAGTAGCGCAGGAATCCGCTCGTACACCTGCAACCTGAGTCGAGATTCTGTGGGGCAAATTTCAACAGACATTCACTTGCTATCTCTGTAACTGACAACACGAAACATAACGACTTACCTTCTTCGGCGTAGCAGTCCTGTTGTCTATTCAGCAAAAATATCCAAAGTAACAACGATATTGTTTTAAACAGCTCCATGTTTGACTGGCCAGGTTCGCTGAGCTCTTGTCATGTCTCTCCTCTCTCGCGCGCGTTAAACACTCACCAGTGCAGGAAAAGAGCCGTCCAGGCTTCTGCGAGACTACAGTTATACGTGCCATATTTGGTATCTCGGGGGAGGGCATGTAATACTTGATTGACGTGGTGAAGGCGCAATCAACTTCGACTGCGAAACGAGGGTATGAGAAGGTCGCCAATCAGAATGCGCTGAGTTAGACAGCACACAGAAGAGGCAGGTGTTACACTGCACAAATCACTCACAAAACACAGAATGAATTTATTTCTCGGTTTAGTCATTGTAACATAATCTACTTGGTAGTGTGATGAAGATGCAACTGAAAAAACCCCGCACCTCAACCTCTATGTGCTTCTGGTGAAATGTAGCAGTGAGTTAGATACAGACATAATTTAAATGAAATACATGTTGTTTTGTATATGTCCATATTATTCGCACACCACACTGAACATGTTTTTTGAATGAAGACAAAGCGGTATTAGGAAGATGACACCCAATATACATAAATATATCGGAGTTTACATAATCTACTCTGCAATGGAATTTACCGGGCACGTTCATCCCAAAAACACATGACAGAGGACGGCATTGCCTAATTTTGCATTGTACTGCGTTGAAGTATGATCAAGTTGTATAATGCTGCAGCAAACTCTTCAATACCTCCGCCTTTAGCTTTATATAAAGATATTAACAGATGAACCTGGGTAAAACAATTTTATTTGTATGCAGTATGTTATTGCATATTAGGGGTTGTCAGTTGTTACATGATGGATCTAAGAAACTGATAAGTAAACTACTGCACCCGAAGGCGAGGAATCACTTGTCCACGACGATTCAGTGCTCCACTACAACGAGTGAAAATTAATACTTCTTCGTTTTCAAGAGGCACGCGCAAACCTCGCGGGCATGTGCGCGTTTCTCTGGAGTGTGTGCTGGAAGTCGAGAATCACGTTAATAATTAAGACGAACAGACGATGAATGACGCTTAAGATCGGAAAACATAGTTTTATGACGCTTCAAAGATAACAATTCACAGCGAGATTCACGGCCATTGCCAGTATACAATAGACTTGAAACATTATCATTTGTATTTTTAGTTAAGTATTGTGTTGTAAAAAGGATAATCAACATTTTTGCTTTGTCCCTCTTCTTCGTATTCATTTCAAACATCTATTAGACACACGAAATTCCTATGGATATTTTAAATTCCCACACGATCGCGGACTACCAGAATGATTCTGTTAATTTGCAAATACATTTTCATACAATCCGTGTACAAATAACAAACATGTGGCCTAGGCATTTTAAGATATCCTCAATATACTTTAATAATCATATCGATTTCCTAAAGAGGGGAGTTCCAAAAGGTTCAATAGTGTTGTTGTGGTCCATTCTCCAAGAACACCCGATAATTACCGCCTATGTACGGTCACTAGTCTCTGCGATTAAAAGAACTCAAATACCTGGCTGTTTTTCCCCCAAAATAACGTCTATATAATCCAGTTCTCTTTACGTTTCCATGGTAACTTGGTCATCGCGTAATTTTATAAGAGAATTCATTTTTAGTTGAGGTAATTATGTATAACATTATTATGTCCAGTGATAATCCTGCTAATTATCCATTAAGTGATCTGACAATGTATATGTGCAAGATATTTAAATTCCCCTTTACGGTAGCCACGTTTTGCATTATCCTTGATAGCCTATTGATTTATAGTCAATTGATTTACTATTCCACCAGGCCATTGCCTTTCAACATGTTATGTTAATGCTAAAATGCATTAAGATGCATTTTCTTCTTTCTGTCCGGCTTTCTTTTCTTTTCTTTTCTTTTTCTTTGTTTTTTTTTTTTTTTTTTTTTTTGCAAGGCAATATTTTTAAAGGCAGACTTCATAATTAAAGTTCATTCAAGTTCCATTCCATAAGTGAAAAATCTGAGCAGCAGGTATCATGGTCAAAATTCCATGTACAGTACAATGTTAGCTCTGCGTGTGCATGTGTGTGCGTGTGTGTGTATTACAAAGTCTCAGTGAGACCTTATTGCAATTACCCTCCAAGCAGTTAACTGCCATGTAACAAAGCCATGTTCCATTGAATTTTGTACTGGTTATTTCTCTGGTCTTTCTCCTTTTTTTGTAAATGCATGTGATTCACTCGTGGTGATCTGAATGATGGTGTAAATGTTTTCCTACACAAAAAGCTGCAAATTATAAAGTATGAAAAAGGGTTACCGTATGTGAAGCATCAGAATATCTTTGTATTCCCACTTTGCCTTTTGTAGCTCTCCCCCTCCCTACCTCTCTCTGTTCTCCTTTTTCTTTTACTCATTCTCTGTGTATGTTCTCTCTCTCTTTCTCACTCACACACACAGACACACACACAAGCTTCCTCTTTCTCTCCCTCCTCTACTTTTCTCAGTTTCAGTCTTTAATGACCGCCTAATGAAAAGAGAAAGTCAGCATGCATGATGTTGCTGGTACAGTGTGCACAGCTCAACATAAAAATCACACTGTTATAAATGAAGCCCTGCCCCTTCCCCAGAAGACCAGGACCATGGATGAAGCAATCATCTCCACAGCACAGATAACAGTTGTAGGCACTGGTTTCATCTGGTAAGGTCTGCCATGTATCTCTTTGGCCCTGAGTGAACCCAGCCAAATCAATATGTTCCCATTGTGGGTCAGTGATGAATCATATTGGACGGGACCTGCCATTCAGCATACCATATCTGACTTTTCCAAGAATGCATGAGCTTGGTTGGGGGGGTGGGGGGTGGTGGTTGCATGGTTGCAAGTGATAGTTTCTCCCAGACAGTTTGTGAAGATAAAACAATGTTTTGTTCTCCTTTAAGATTCATTATCACATTACAATTTCATGCTAGGTTAATTCCTGTCCCCCGTCTTTAAGTGAAGAGAATGGATAAGGGGGAGAAAATCTGTCACTTGACCTTTTGTTCTGTGGTTACAGTTGCTGTCATTCAAGTGTGAAAGATAAGCTTTCAGATGCTCTTTAGGAAGTGCACAGATTTGGTATGACACAGTGCACAGTGCCCTGTAGCCACTGACACTGTGCGGGTTAATCGCTCAGCTATTTCAGGCAGAGAAAACAGACAGAGCACAGGCGTACACACAGTCTTCCAGTTATTATGAATAAATTGAGTCTGATCACAGCGGTTCATTGAAAATTGTTAATGTGACACACAGGGATTTGCTACACTCATAATGCGATAAAGAGTTGTTTAAAGGGACTTAAGGGAGCACCTTGCCCTTGGTCTTTGAGGAAATAGATATATATTTTAAAACCCCCACTGAATTAGCTCTTACCTTTTCTCATAGTGCCAGTTTAAGGCTGTGTTTATTAGTTACATTTTATTTTTTTATAATCTAATTTTACAGGACTATTTAAATTGTCCAGATATATCTTCAGTATGTTTTGGTGTCTGGTGAGCTAAGTGTGGGTCATTGGTGGTGTGATTGAATATTTTAAGGGGACACAGAAACAAAAAAAAAAGGAAAATGCTAAATGTTTTTAACAATGTAGACCAGTGTATAAACTGAAACCTACAGTGTGGAAATGTACTGAAAATATAGGCAGTTGGGAATCAGAAATCTATTTACCAAGGACAATGTTCTGACATTATAGTTTTGTCTCTGAATTATAAAAGCATTGGGGAAAATGTGAAAAGCTATGGCCCATTAATTTCATTGAGATTTTATATTATTTTAATAATTTTCTCATAATTCATTTTATCATTTGTCACACCATGGGGCTTCTGGGCTTAATGCCCAGCTGAAAATGTACTTTAATATCACCTCAGCATTTCACCTCAAACTGTTGCAACCAATGTGATCTGCCATTTTTAAACCCAGCTGCAGGAGTCAACAATTGCAGCGATTTAAATTGCGTAGATGATACACAAAAAATGCATGCAAGAGAGATCCACTTCCCCATGAATGTTGAATTACCACACAGGAATCAGTGGATGGACCGCATATCATTTCCATTCATATTAGTCCACAAAATAGTCAGCCATCAGAGTCTACTGTGGACATGCACAATTACGAAGATTTTCATCAAACATGTTGCCAGTAATCAAGTTAACCACAGCAATGAATTACACACATACAAAGAGTCACACTCTTGTTAAGACTGAATGAACAGAGGCTGGAAATAGCTGAAAAAAGGCCATTAAAGCTCTGACGGTAAAACATTAGTACAAAACTGGGAAATTGAACGCGTTAACAAGCTGTAAACATGAAGCAGTATTCAAACTGGAACCTTAAGGGGCTTAGCTTTGCTGATTAATGAGTCCCATTATAACTGTTTTTTTATTGTGATGGTTGAATCCCCCTTGATGAATATCCTCAAGGTCAATGGTAGCATATACAGAGACACAGCAATCTGATTCTGAGACGGTTTGCGCTTAAAACAGGTAGCAATGCAGCGAATTTTGATATCGCGTGTTCAATATTCAGAGAATATTCATAATTGTCCATTTAATTCATACTTTCTTTAAGGGCTGACCGTAGACTGAACACTGCGGCAGGAGAGAGACCATTAAATAAGCTTGGGAGGAAAGAAAAGGAACGAGAGAAAGGACTGCGGAATTATGCCGAGTGAAGTAGCCGTGTGGCAGTTTGCAGATAAGAGCTGTGACTAAATAATCAGGAATAATAGCGTGATCCGTGCGGACACATTCCCGGGCACTCCGTCCACGAGAACTCATCTCCCGATGCATGCCACGGCCGATGCACCACAGCGGGAACATAATCCACGCGATATCCCCCACCAACGGGGTTTACGCCAACAGCCAAAATATCATCCTTTTGAAATAGCTATAGAGATAGAAAAACCGATGCATTTTTATTAAACGTAAAAGGGATTATTTAAACAGGCACGACCGTTTGTTTAGAAACCCTCCGAATATGTGTTAACTGGAACATCTCTTTTTTGTATTTAAATGTCCCAGGACCTATGAGTTGTCTGGCATTTATCAGCGCAGGTGATAGGAGATTAATAGTAGGCCTAGCTGCTGTTTTCAATTTATTGTACAAAGTTCAGCCGAGACAACAGACAGGTAAACCGCCTCCTACTGCTGCATATCATATGTTAGTTTATAGCACCTGTGATTTCTTATGCGAGACAGAGCACATATACCTTATACACTTTAGTGGTTTATTTCCATTAGAAAGCAAAGTCTATTTCATTGAAAAAGTAGTATACATTATCAATATTATTCATGGTTAAAATTAAATCATGGTGCTCATTAATTCATACCTCTGAGAAATAATACAAAAATGATACACTACCTTCTTCCTACATTTTATGTCTTTTTAAGGAGGAAGCACACAAGTGCACTCTCTCTCTCTCTCTCTCTCTCACACACACACACACACACACACACACACACACTTCATGGACCTGTGAAAAGCAACTCTTTTATTTTGGCTATATTTTCCTGACATTACCGCAGTTAGTCATTGTATGCTTTAGTGCAAACATTCCTATTATTTAGTACTTGGCTGGCTTAGTTCTGGCTGCAACATGCTTTGCTCACATCGGCTTTGTATAAAAACAAAGCAAAGGATGGAGAATCACTCAGTGCTCATAATCACTGTCTAGTGAAAAAGCATGTGATTGGATTTAAGGAGTCAATATACATGAACAGAAATGTGTACAGTATTTTCTACAGAGAAGAAAAAAGGGATAAGAAGATACTGTTGTAGAGAAAGCAGAGAGAGAGAAGCTGAGGGGGAGAGTGAAAAATGTGTTGATTTGCCAGCATGGTCTGGATGTCCCTGGAGACACCAATGAGAATTTATCATGAAAGACAAATTGCCATGTTGCCGTGGTCTTCTCCCTCTTGCATCCCTACTGGGTGTGAGAGCCTGAGAGAGAGAGAGAGAGAGAGTGTGTGTGTGTGTGTGTGTGTGCGTGCGTGCGTGTGTGTGTTTGTGTGTGCCTGCCTATGTGTCTGCTTGACTGTGCAGTATGGTGAGGTGTAACACAGACAGTGAATGAATGTGTGTGTACATGACTGTACGATCATACAAGTGGGAGTGTATTAATGTGTGGGCGGATGGGTGCTTTCACATGTCTGCGTTCTGAGGGTCTGGCAAAGTGCTAAAGTTGCCCACCTTCACCCCCAAGCGCAACAATGACAATGATGAGATCATTTAGGCAAGGCCCATAACCGCCCTGTGTACCACACTTTGTGTTTTAAAATAAAGAATCAAGTGGAGACTGTCAAAGTAGCTCTACACAATGACCTAACCTGGGATAAATTCTTTCTCTGCTCGTGTAAAAATCCCTCCTGCCAGTAACCCTTTGTTTCCTCTGCTTTCAGCCCATCTCCACCTCTCATCCACAGGGGCTCAACAACCGCGTCCTAACGGCCAGGCACAATCCCTGTCTCAGTCTCTGAGGCACAGAAAACTCTGATTGCTCCCCCCGTCCACACATCTACCTCTTTGCTTTAATTCATTTTGCGGTAAATACCAGAAATCCAATTTCATTGTCTGGAAATTTGTTTCTGCCCAGTGGAACTCTGAACACAGGCACCAATCTTCCTCCTGACACCACTTTCTCTCTCCTGGCTTTTCTTCATTTGTCCAAGTTCTGTCCCCCCTGAGCAGCAGAGTTTAGCACCCCATTACCCCACCCCCCTACCCCCATGGTCTAGATACCTCACTTGTTCATGATGGGCCGGTGTGTGAAAGCAGGTCGTAAGGAAGGAAAATAAATTATGAATATTATCTGACACTAAATTGCCCATAGGTCTCATACATACGTATGTGTGTGTGAGTGAATGGTGTGTGTGCCCCACAATGGACTGGCGGCCTGTCTAGGATTTATTCCTGCCTCTCGCCCAATGCACGCTGGGATAGGCTCCAGCACCCATCGTGACCCTGCTCAGGATAAGCGGATATAGTTAATGGATGGATGAATATTATCATATTCATGTAGATTTCATCCATTGTTTTTGGGGGGTTTCTAAAGGGGCTGTTGATGCCAGGACACTATGTTTTCCTCTGGAGAAACCGGGGGGGGGACAAAAACCATGCAATGGCTGCTGGGTAATTTTTTGTACCATTCTGCCAGAATGACACAGGAGGGGGGTAGGGGGTGCATTTTGCCTAAACATTTATTTTACCAGCATATATATGCTTTGCCTCTCAGATATGAAACGCTGTGGAATGAAAGCCCCACCAAATGAATATGAATATAATGGCCATCAAAGGCCAGGTAACCTTTTCTAAAAACCACTTACAACTCAATCTCACATCGGTAGTTGGCTGTGGATTGGTTGTTGTGGTGGCTGATGGGAGAGCTTTGACACAAGAATGACTTCTAGTCTCAAACACCAGGTAATGTCTCTTCAAAGCACTTTCAAAAGAATCTTCCAGCGATAGATTTCATTTGATGGCTCGCCACTGATGTGGATGTTTAAGGCTGCTGAAGTACTCTGGAAACTCCGGCTGTCAGATTCTCTTTTTCAGGCTGGTCTCTTATGTGTGTGTATATACGCAGTGGAAAGGTATGAAAAAGGTTCTTCACTATGTAAAAGGTGACTATCAACGATGCAGGCTCTTGACACATATTCCGCCGTCTTGCTGTTTGTAGGAGAAACAGAGGATGGTGGCTCCCTCATAGTGTAAAATCAGGCTGAAATTCAATCAAAACCTTGACCACCTCGCTAATTATAAAGCTGGGACAGTGGATGAATGGGTGTTTACATTCTAGGGGCAAAAAAAATGCTGATGCAAAACACAAACAGCTTGTTGAAAGAGGCTTTGTTTGTATTGTTTGATTAGAGGGTGTGTCAACAGTTTGATTTATTCCAGCTTCGCGTCCCTTGCCGCTATCCAATTTCCTGTGAAAACAGGACTATTTGCCTAATTAATTACAATCAGAGCAATTAAGCACCGCCTAAAGAGAACCCTCACGTGGACGGGCGACATGTTTTGAGATGAGGTCATGTTGAAAAATGTATGAACCACAAAAGGTGAGCGGGCCAAAGGCAGAAGGGAAGCTAACTACATGCAAATGCTAACGGAATATTCATGCCAGATAAATGTGTCCTCCGTGGGATTTTCTTCAGGCGTGCAGAATCAAAATATTGGCTTCAAACTTTGAGCTGAACCTTTCTTTTCCGACTGAATGTGCACCAGAGAAAGGGAGAGGGATAAACAAAAACTCAAACCAAGCACTGAATTGGTTCCTGTTTAACACACAAAAAACATTCACAGGTCAGTCACTGTTCAGAAATTAAAAGTCTTATTTGTGTGAAATCCTGCACATTTGATTGAAAACCGAAATGTTTGATTATACTTCTCCGAAGCCCTTGGCTGTGCAGAGCAGTAAAAAGAAATTAAATTATTGATTCTGTTACTTTGCAGGGTAACAGTTTGAGATGGTTTCTGTGCACAAATAACATAATTTTTTAATGGTTCTTTACTCCCAGTTTGGAGTAAGGACAAGCATATATTTTTGTCCGAAGTACGTGCTGACAGACACAGCTTCTGTCCAGCAGCGGAACCCCACAGGAAGGCTGCAGGTACCCAATCAACCCATGCAGCATTTTTACCCTATGAGATGGGGACAGCCCTGTCGACCGAATCTCTCCCTCCCTGTATGACACCACAGACAGTGGTGACTGGAAGCCACAGTCACCACTGACACAGTCCGGATTCAGGCCCTGACCACATGACCTCACTGCACTGAAAGCCAGGCTGAGCCACTGGAGCCCTTATTAATAGCATTTTAAACCTTAAGGATCTGTTCCTTTTTGTCTAGGGTTCCAAATTTTTTTGTCTTGGTTTCCTGCATTTATGATTTGACGTAAAAGCCTGAACAGCCTCCATTTCTTCATTCTACCGTTCAACTCGCAACAGATTTATTCCAGAGACACCAGGTGCAGTGACTCCGCATCCCCATAATGACTTCAATTAAACAATTAGAAGTTGGAACAAACAGCAGCAGGCCCTGCAGCCCCTGAGGACAGGAGTTGGCCACCCCTGTGTTAGACTAATGAGTGCATTAAGGAATTCACCTGTCAGGAGTGCCATTGTGTTACCTTGCCCAGACATCACCGGGCAGGACAAAAGATAAGCAACCAAATCGGGCCTAACCTAATAATGTCATAATTATAAAGCCTTGTTAATGTAAGTCAGTGTGATCAATGCCTCGTCCTCCTCCCCTGACACACACACACACACAAATAGATACATCCAGTGCTGAGAGCTTTGTGGGTTGAAGCCATCGGAGAAATAAAAACCTCTTCGTCTACAGCCCCCTGTGCCCAAAACACGTCAGCTGTACTTACTCTGTTCTGCACATGCCGACATACTCATGAGCACACACACACACACACACACATACACGTACTGTATACACACGAACACACACACACGCACGCATGCAGGTGAGGGGTGTGTGAATGATGGGTTGGCTGCATGGCTCTGCAGAACCAGGTTAGTGCAGTTAATTAATCAGACAAATGGCTGAAGACCAGGAGACACTTAATCAAAGTGATTAACAATTCTCCTTCAACACAGCCAGGATAAGCTGGACCCAAAGAGGAGAGGGGAGGGGAGGAGGGGGGTCTGAGAGACTTGCTACCACACTGGCACACTTTCACTGGACCACAGGTGAGCAAAGGACACAAGCAGAGAACTGTATGTGCGTGCGTGTGTGTGTGTGTGTGTGCATACGTGTGTGTGTGTTTTGTGTGCATGTGTATGTGTGTGTGCATGTGTATGTGTGTGTGTGTGTGTGCATGTCTGTGTGTGTGTGTGTGTGTGAGCGTGTTTATGTTCTGGTATTGACTATCTGCTGTGAGGGGATCTGAAGGGATCTGTGAGATTCAAGCTGGGTGAGTGATAACACCGATCGATGATTACAAGGGCCTGCTGCGGCAAAGCGATTCAATCTCCTCAGGCCATCAAATGTGCCTCTCTCATCCTCGGCTCTGCTCTGGAGGCTGCACTGCCCACTTCTCACCAGCAGGGGGACTGTATTCAGTCACAATGGGCCAAGTCTAACTGATAGTGATATACAGTAAATCCCAGGGTTTTGGGCACCTGCAGTTCTACAGTAAGAGAGAGACCAGTGCCTTTCTGGTGTGTCCAGAACCACCACAGCAACCTCTGCAGAACTCTGTGCAGTATTCACCCCTGCTGGAGCTTAATTATGAGAGCAGTGTAGTATAATGGTTATGAACCTTTATACTACACTGGGCTGGTAACCTAAAAGTTCCAGGTTCAATTCCCAGCACTGTCACTGTAATGTACATAACCCGAATTGTGTTAATATACATCCAACTGTATGAATGGATTAGATACAAAATAAAATGCTTGGGATACAATTCTTGTGATGTACTGAGAGAGTGAACAAGCGCACATCACGCAGTCTCTGTAAGACGTGGCCTGTAACAGACAGTCTCTCAGCCCGTTTATTCTGTGCTTCCAGGGAATGACGTCAACTTCCGCAGTCGCCCCAAATACCAAAATGGCAAAGCTTACAGCAATCGTGTCCAAATAGCGGGTCTGGACAGAGCTCTCGCCTTTTTAAAATCACATTACCCCGTGTACAGTAAACATGAATCTTCATTGAGAAAACCAAAAAAAGCGCCCGGTGCACGAGCAGGGTGAATCAGTGTCGTAATGAAATTTGTCACTTTCTGTTCCCGCAAGATTATGACTCTTGATGTGATTACGGCTCCCGGTTCGCTCAGGGAGACAGCGAGCTGCTTTGCAGAGACAGGAAGCTGCCGCTCTGTGGTGTGTCACGCTGGGCGAAGCTGAATGGGAACCTGACAGCTTCCTGTCGGAGAAGATATTCCACACCCCTCTGCGTCTGCATCAGATACTCATCGGTTCACATTACTCCTCTTAAAGATTTTTTTCCTCGGCTTTATTTGACAGCGCGGTGTAGAGAGACAGGAAGTACGGGAGCGAGAGAGAGAGGGAGAGGCGTGCGGCGAAGGTTGCGCCGCTGGATTCCAGCCACCGGCGTCGCGGCTCACGGTGAGCGCGTGGACAGGCTATGCAGCCGAGACACCCCGATTACTCCACGACTCAAGCTGCATCTCAGCTTCCATCTTGCCCACAAAGGGCCATTAAAGCCTTTGTTCCTGAGCTCTTAGCCACGTACTGAAAACACTGCTCTGCGCATCTGCCTCCCTTCCCAGAGTCATTCTGCTTTGAGGGGCGCTGCCAACTGCCAAGATTTTCTGGAATTCTCTTTTTCCTAAGATGAATGAATACATTTGCTTTCATTCTCCGTATTAAATTTAAGTCAGGGAATCCCTCTCCATCGGATCAGTTTTGGGGACAAAAGGAGCAGACCAATCAAAGCCCAGAATGATGTGCTATCTGAGTCACAGCCAGTGGGCCCAACAGAAAGAGAGCCTCCTCACTGTGGGCCAAGCCCAGCCATGCTGCTAGATTCACAAAGGGCCTTTGTTTCTGTACCGGGATGAGCTCATTTCAAAATCCCAAATCAAATTCATAATGCCAGAACCAGCAGCTCTCTTTTACATTACATTACAGCCATTTAGCAACTTATGCAGCTTAAATTCTTTATTTACAGTTCATTTATACAGCTGGATATTTACAGAAGCGATTCAGGTTAAGTACATTGCTCAATGGCATTGCAGCAGCAGGGAATCAAATTTGGCAGTCAAAAGCCCAGTTCCCTGACCATTAATCTATGCTGCAACTTTCTGTGGTACTGTGGCCAGTCTCCGGTCGGTTGGGTGAGTCGTTGACCAGTACGTGGGCGTCTCTGTGGAAGTTTCAAGCACGCCTCCTGTTGACCTCAGAACTTGTTTCTGTCAGCACATTTTCGGGCGAAAGTGTAAACACTCAGCATTTACAGTGGCAGAGCCCTGAGTGTCTGCCAAAAGTACAAGGCTCATCCTTACAGAAGAGCTGAAGCTGGGTACATCTCCCCCCCAATCTTTCTCTCTTCCCTCCACCCGTATCTCCCTCTGTGTGTGTTTCTCTCTCTCTCTGCACCTCTGAGGACCTTCTGGCAGGCCAGGCTGGGCAAATGACGGAAGTAAAGGGCGCGTTGCTCTCTGTAGCTGGCGCTGGTAAACGACGGTAGACTGGGGAGGCTGCGCCCTTGCTGGGCTCAGTCCTAATGCAGGCTTGGCATGGACCAGCCTGCTGAATGGCATCTGTTCACTTGGAAAAATGAACCATCATCAATGCGAGAGTCACCATCGCCTCACAGCCAAGCAGCATCTCAGCAGTATGCATGACACACATACACACGCACACGCATGCACACACACACACACACACACACCTACACATACACACATACCACACACGTACACACACACACGCATGCACCCAATCACACACATATACGCACACACATACACACCACATGCACACCCACACACATGAGTGCACATGCACATATACAGAACCCTCGCACCTCGCATGAAGTGCACACGCATACACAGCATGGGGCTCACACACAAGCGTGTGCACGTGCGCAGACACACAGCACAGTCATACACACTCGGCTGAGCGGCACCCACACAAATCCTCCCATCAGCTGCTCCTCCTAAGTGTTCTAATTCAGCACACAGTAATGCAGAAAAGTGTTCCTCGCACGATACGTGATGCATGCAGCGCTCATGTGCATATACATATTTCATCCTCCTTGCTCCCGCCCACCACTTACTAAACAAAAGAGCGCCTCCATCTCACTGAGCCCAGTCCAGCCTGTGGAGGCGGGTCCGGTGTGGCCCATGAATAATGGATGTGTTAAACAACAGAACTTCAGTCCTAACGGTGCCCTAGTGAGCTGACCTGACAGGTGCGCGTGGGTACGTATATGCAGACAAGCACGCACGCGCTCAGTAGCACAGCAACCCTACGGCTTCCACGTCGAACAGATTGTCGAGCGTGCCAGCGGCTCACAGATAACATTCTCTTAACATCAGTCGTCACACAGTGGCAATGAGGTGCCACAGCGTAACAGCAAGGTAATGTAGCAAGAAGGCTACGCGTATTAGAAAGGATCACCACCGCCCTTAACCGCTTCCCCAACAAGCCCTGCTCTGCTCTGTCCGCGGTTCATCCTCAGCGCCACTTTCACATTTCTCTGGCGTGCGCTCGCCGGTCATACGCACACAGAGAGAGCATTTTCAATTAGGCCGTGAGAAAATGAGCCGAAACGAAAGGGAGAGCAAATTCCGCACTGTGCGTGATGACAGAGGTGGCGCTCATCATCGCATCTGTAATAATAAGGCCCTTCTGCTCCAGCGCGCCTTAATAAACTGCGCTCTCAAGCCATCACCCGCATTAGCGCCATCACCGTGGAAACCATTTCTCTGGGCTGCTGAAAAACAGGTGAAGTCCATACAATTTGCACCGCCCTGCTAATCGCCATGAATACAGTCTATGTGCGGGGGGGGGGGGGGTAGGATGGCCAGCAAGCTGACAGTACCTGACTGTCCCTGGTGAAACCCCAGATTTATTTAGCAGCTTGCCACTTCCCCGGTCCCCGATGTCCACAGTAGCTGTAGGTTTTCAGATTTTTCGTTCCAACTGAGCTCTTAATTACTTAATTGACATCATTGTTTGGATATTAATTCACCTCAGCTGGTGTCGCTGATGTAAATCTGTTGCTAGCTGAGAGGTAATATGTAACCCTGCGCCCCACCCCCACCCCAGACGGAGGTCTCGGCCCCCTGGATGGAGAGGCGTGGCTCTGCGTCTGAGGATGAGCCTGTAAAAGGGCAGGGAGCTCTGCCATTACCCACCTCAGTAAATAACTCCAAAAGCTCTCAGTGGAAAGGTATAAAACAAACAAATCACCATGGAAACAGAGATGGTTCCCTTCGTTAGTCTTAATAAATACAGAGTTTCTACAAAAAAATTGTTTTTATCCTCGTTTTTTAAACAAGAATGCCATCACAGAATTACGTGCATTATGTGACAATGCACTGAGACATCAGGCTTTATCCAGGTACTGTGCACAAACCCCACGAGGCTCTTCAATGATTCTCCAGATCTTCTCATGGAAGACTGAAATACTAATAAACAGGGGAGTGTGCGGGTGGGGGAGGGGTGTGAAGTAGAATGGGCAGTGGACCTGAGTGAGGAGGACGGTGCGGTCATGTAGATGTGTCTGTGGTCAGAGAAACTATGTGGAAATCATTTCAGTCATCCATCAATGCCAGACGATGCGCTGCTCCCTGGTCAAGTTCATTATTCCACAGTCCCCAAACACAGCCATGTGACCAGAATCTCCCAATGCCATTACACACCGGGGACCCGTCTGACACACACAGATACACACACATACACACACACATACACACGCACGCACACACATATACACATGCGCACACGCACACACTTATACGTACACACTCTCAAACACATACACACAAGCACATACACATACGTACACACTCTCAAATACACACACACACACACACACACGTACACATAAACACACACATGCATGTGCACACACATGCAGTAAATGAATACACGCACATAGGAGAAACACACAAAAAGCACTAATTTGTGCACAGATCCACACATTTATATACACAAAGCGTATATAAAATACATACATACAACGCAGGGGAGACAAGCAGCATGGCTGCTTATTGTACATACACTGAAACAGACAAGAGATTGTGGAAGCTAGCACATTCTTTCACTCTGCATCTTCCTCTCTGCTCATCTGGAGGAGGAAACGATCTCCCATGAATATTCCATCCCAATGCCAGCATGTCTTTTTAATTATGAGCTTCTCTTTATCCTGAAAACTGGCACCAGGTGAATTAAACTCTGTAAACACCTGGCTCTTTCCTCCCTGTAAGTCTCTATTTAGCCTCACAGACGCCGCATGATGCCATGCAGGTTTGGGGTGACGGGGAGAATGCAGACCGGCATGCCTGGTTGAAAATGATTTCTGGTGGTAGCGGGCCAGTGTTCAACATAGCAGTAGGCAGGTCAGAGGACGTGTCCATGGCAACCAACACAATGACACCTGCAGAAAGCAGAAAAAATCGGGCCAAATTGGTGTGTCCAAGAACAATGAAATTGTGCGCATTTAAACTTCTTGCTGAATGAGACTGGATGCCTTCACACTTCCTGTTTTGTACAAATTCCTGATACAGCCAGATATGTCAGGTTTGATGGCCCTTGTGTCCTTCTCAAATTTAAATGACAATTACCCATGCAGCAGTGGTATTGTCAACATATTAGTGCTGGCAGCAACTGTCTACATTAGAGCAATTGCCATGTAAATTTAGTTTATAAACTGCAGATACTGTATAAGTTCAAAGGCAAGAACTCAAATAGAAAATATTTCTAATTATTTTGGCAAAGCTACAAAAGCTTTCTGTGTGTTTAACTTTATTCACAATTGTTATTCATTTAAGGCACCTCTGTGCAGTTGGTTGATAAAATGTGTTAATTATTTGATTACATTTTATGTGGTTTTGAGGTTTTTGATTTTGACTTTGATTATGAGAGCATTTCTTCATTTTGTAAATTAGTTTGTGTCATATGTCAATTGTTTACAGTGTTAATTGTTTTGAGAGCATCGGATGTTGTTTCAAGAATCCCATGTGAATAATTCAGGAAAAATTACAATGTATAATATATGATTTCTCAAGACATGCACAGCAACAAGATATGATGTTTTCCAAAACGTATTTAAAAAAACAATGCATTGTAATCTCACTCGCTTGTAGATTGCATGGTTTATTACATAATGTTGGTTTATACTAGCTGGTCTATACATCTTATTAACAGTAAATACTCATTCTGCTTATCCACAGTTCCATCAAAGACAAAGCAAGAGCAGACAAGAAGCCTTATGATATCATCAGAAGTAGCCTACTAACTGATGTCACAACAGAATTCCTTAAGATTTGATATGTGAGATTCAATACATCATTTTGGAGAATTTTCACTTCTTGGTTGTATGGGCTTCCTGTCCAGTGCCACTGTGTACACACTGTGTGTCTTCAACCTCCCCAGACACTGGCTGCTTGTTATAGCTCGCATCAAATGTAAAACATTGGTCTTAGCATACCAGGCAGTCAAGGGATCAGCCCCAGCATACCTCCACAAGATCTTCAAACCCTACATGCAAGCCAGACCCCTCCGTTCCACTACCTCAGGCACCTCCCCCTCTTCGCACCTGCCCTTCCCGAACACGTCTCCTGTCTGTTCTGGCCCCACGATGGTGGAATGACCTCCCCGTGGAGGTCAGAACAGCTGAGACACTGACCCACGTCAAGCGACGACTGAAGACTCACCTCTTCAGGCTGCACCTCCCCCCATCCCTCCCTACCTCCCTGTAATCTCTTAATTGACTATAAGCTTAGGGTCGTAACTAGGTAGCTGTTTCGTAGGTGACTTAAGCCGCGTTTCCACCAAAATTACCCAGAACTTTTAGTCCCAGGAACTACTTTTCAAGGAACTAAAAGGTTCCTTCAGCCCATGGTTGTCTGCGTTTCCACCACGGTCTAAAGTCCCGCGAAGATTAGGCAAATTAGCCCACTGACGTATGAAAAAACAACGTTGTCGTCAGTCCATCTGTCCTATGATTTCTCCTGTAACCCCATACTACCACCGAAGTAGCCTACATTATTTTCTAATAACCGGGACAGCCCGGAGGGGTTTATTCCACTTATATACAACGGGCTACCAACAATGACTGTATATGGTTACTTTTGTATTTATTGATTTTTATCGATTTAATCACCTGGAATTTAAATATTCTTCTGCAGCTGTTTGGGCATATTTTACCGTTGTCAAGCAAAAATGTTGTTGGTAGTTGAACTTGGACCGTTGTTATGCAACAAATAGTAGGCTATATAACAGGCCAATAGTCAGATTGTAACTGTTTTATATATCCTCTCAAACACATTCATTATGTTTTTATGCGAACATTCGCTTTCATGTCTTGACATCCGAAGCAACAGAATGCATTCACATTTCCAATATAACTGGCAACAACAGCAGAAAACATGCACACGTTGTAAACAATTTGCTGTTTGATTACTTTCTCATCGTCAATTCCATGTAGGCTAATCGCAAAATGACAAGAATAGAACGAAAACTCGGACTTGCGTGAACATTTAAATTAGTAGTGGTACAGCCACCGTTTGCTTTCCTTCGAAGTTACTGCTAGCCGAGCAGCGAAGTGTGCCCTCCAGATGCGAACCATGCACCATAAATTAGTCCATAGTCTCCCTGGTCTTTTCGTGGAATTGAAGAATGGCAGTAAAATGGAGTAAAATTACGGCAGTCTGAAAAAGCTAAAGGGACGATTACTAGAATTAACCTGTTATTTTACCCTGACAAAAAGTGTGGAAGGTGATTTCCAGTTTGCTTTTACTGTATCACCAATGTTAATTACGCAGAACTACCGCATACCTCACATAACTGTATCAAACGTTTTGAGTTTTGTTTTACAACGGGCTAACAAAGAAAATCCAGAAGAAAATATTCAGCAACCAAATTAATCAGTTTGAATGTTTTGGTAGCCTACGTAATATGCTGTCCCAGCACGAATGCTTAGCATTTTATAAAAAGAATACTAAAGCAAGAAAAGAACAGAAGAGCACACGTTATAATTCCAAGACGTTGGCAGGCTATAACCAAAACTAGGCTACTGCACCGCATAACATACAAGTTTGATTTGAAGTTATTATGAAAATAAATTGGTTTGCGGCTGCATATTTTCAAACATGGCGGTTAATGGCGGAAAATAAATACAAAAAAATGCTGCGAGTACTCGACCAATCAGAAATGTTCAGCGCTGCAAGCTCCACCCAAAAGGTTCCTGTACTTTCGGAAAGTACTACCCCCCGAGCAGGAACTTTTTGGGGGGTAAAATAAAGCCCCAGGAACTAAATTTAGACCCTAGTTCCTGCGGTGGAAATGCACTGAGTTCCTCAAAAGGTTCCTAGTTCCAGGGTAAAGTTCCGGCTTTAGTTAATGCAATTGTCTTAACTACTGCTTGTATTTTTGCATAGACTGCATTGTTGCTGTTCTCGTTTGTGTTAGTGTTAATCAGTTTAACCTACAGGGTCCAAGTTGAACTATGCGGTTGTTCCCTGCACTTGGACCGGTACTTCTCTCTAGGGTTTTCGACATACTTGTTCCTAGTTATGGTTATACACTTTGTTGTACATCGCTCTGTGTAATGTCACACTTCCAGTCTTATGGGGCCACTGTGTACACACACCGTCACACTTCCTGTCTTATGGGACCACTGTGTACACACACTGTCACACTTCCTGTCTTATGGGACCACTGTGTGCACACACTGTCACACTTCCTGTCTTATGGGACCACTGTGTACACACACTTTCACACGTCCTGTCTTATGGGACCACTGTGTACACACACTGTCACACGTCCTGTCTTACGGGGCCACTGTGTGTCACACTTCCTGTCTTATGGGGCCATGTCCACTGTCCAGTGACTCAAATTGAATCTTGGCACCTCTGAGCCCCTGTTGGCAGGTTGGCACACAATCTATGTGGTTTGCACAAGGAGGCCTTTCTTTACGCTACGACCTTGTCAAGCAGGGTGTCTCCGAGCCGGAAGCTCGTTAACATTCCTGTATGGCTTTCTGATGTGATCTTCCCAGTAGGGTGGGTTCCTCATTCTCACGGGACCATTTAAAAGCGCTTCAGGTCCAGGCGTTAGTGTTTATTCTGCAGCTTTATTCAAGGTCGGCTGTGGAGAGCCATTTCCATAATCAGGACACTGAAGGCAGGTATTCAATTAAGAGTTCTGAAAGACTATAAATACACAAGACCCCACAAGAAAACACCCCGTGAGGATATCATCCTGGCTTTCACACAGTGTCTCCTTTCCCCTTCCCCTGAGACCCAACAGTGTGTCCGTCTGCTAGGGAGAGCCTCTGACTGACAACATCTACTGTTTTCCCCTGATTCTCAAACAAAGCCCAGAGTGGCTCAGGTGACAAGGTCAAACTACGCACTACACAAAAACACTTTCACATTCAGCCGGAGTGAAAACGCAGGCGTTTGTATGCACGTGAGCGTGTGTGTGTGTGTGTGTGCGTGTGCGTGTGCGTGTGCGTGTGCGTGTGTGTGTGTCTGGGGCGTGTGTGTGTGTGTGTGTGAGTGTGTCTGGGGGTGTGTGTGTGTGTGTGTGTGTGTGTGTGTGTGTGTGCACGTGTGTGTCTGGGGGTGTGTGTGCAGGGTTTGTGTGTGTGTGTGTGTGTGCGTGTGTGTGGTGTGTGTGCAGGGTTTGTGTGTGTGTGTGTGCGTGGTGTGTGTGTACGTGTGTGTGCGCATGTGCGTGTGTGTGTGTGCGTGCGTGTGTGTGTACGTGTGTGTGCGCATGTGCGTGAGTGTGTGTGTGTGTGTGTGCGTGTGTCTGGGGGTGTGTGTGCAGGGTTTGTGTGTGTGCGTGTGTGTGTGTGTACGTGTGTGTGCGCATGTGCGTGTGTGTGTGTGTGTGTCTGTGTGTGCATGCTTGCAGATGGCCCTGCCTCACATGTGGGGGGCTCTTCTGAGAGCTGTCTCAGTGAGAGGTGAGGCAGTGCAGAGGAACACTAACCGGGAGTGTCGCCCTGTAATGAATATTCAGCACGTGATGCCGCGCTCTCTCTCGGCATCTCTGCGTTCTCCCTCTCCTCCCCGCTGCGCCGGGAAGCCCCCCTGCTCCCCAGAATAACTCGGTGTGCGTGTTCTCCTGTATTACCATGTGTGTCCATGCGTGCGCATCAGGCCTGCGTGTGAGCACAGCCCTGTGTACATAGCCTAAGTATGCGAGTGAGATATCATTCGGGTGGTCTTAGCCCAACAATGAGCCTGCACGCCGTGTTAATGCAGGCTTTGTGTGCTGGGGCGAGGACGCGTGCGTATGTCTGAAATAACATGTGGGGGTGTACTCAACTCATATATGTAGCATGTTGAGTGTGCGTGCTTTGTCTCCATTCCATATGGCTCTTTAGCTCAGGGATTAAAAGCCTTCCCCAGCCTGTGCTTTACCCACAAATGAATCAGGAGACAGATTGAGCAGCTGCCCCCCCCACCCTCCCCCACCTCCCTGTCCCTCAGCTAGCAGCCCCCCCATTCAAAGCATCGCCAGTTTTATCCAGTTCATATAACTGACCTCTCTCAGTATGCCACGGTGACAGCAGCAGCACTTTCATGACTAAAGTTGAGATCAGTTAAGGGCCCAACAGGTCGAGGAGTGAAATTAACTTTCCAATAAAACAATTTGGCCTAAGAAAATGTGGTATGTGTTCTTGTTCTTGCATCCTATCAAGGCTCTGTAGTTGGGAAAACAGCTCTGAGTCAAAGCGGAATTTGAGAAGAAGCAGCGCTCCAGCCAGCAGCGTCTTGGCTGCTTCCTGTTCTTCGCCCCACAGGTAAGGCGGAAGCGGGGATCACCTGCAGCGGGTTCTCTCCGGAGTCGGACTCACAGGTGAAGAGGAGGACAGCCTCTTATCTCAGGGAGACCTGAAAAGGCCGTCCCTATTTGGGACCAGGTTTTTATACAAAAACATAAGGAAAAAGAGATAAAGACTCTCTTCATCTACAGAGAGGGAAATACTTCAAAGACATTAAAGACGTAAGTGGAATTAATGACGTCCCATTTGGGCTCCAGCCTCTTACCCTTCAGATATTATATTGTGTCAAGTGCTCTCGCCGGCTGAAAGACTCTTTTACAGCGTGTGCATGACACAGCCCTCTGTACCTCACGGCAAGCCCCCCCGGGAGGGGGGAGAGCTCGCATGCGATGGCCCCCCGTGTGCAGCTGCCAGCCCCCCCCCCCCCACCCCACCCCTCAACTTCCTTCAGCCCCAGTGCCTCCCACCCACGCAGACCCTCACACACGCTCTCCTCACTCTAAATGACTCCTCGTCTTAATCCGGGTTTGTTTTAAAGCTGTTCCTGACTCTGATGAAGAGATTAACATTCGAGATTAAGAGCGAGCAAGTCTCGTTAGCACATCGCTCACCAGAATCGGCAACGCACGTACAAAAAAATAAATAAATAAAGGCAGGGCGGGAGAAAGCGAGCGTTCCTGTTTCAGTTCTGTGAGCGCCTCTTGTGATAAATAAAGGCATGCGTGAATAAGAGCTCCTCAGCCTCGGCTGAGTCCTTAACGGGCTTCAGCTTCCTGTACCGAGCGCAGAACAGCGCTGCCAGACGGATGCGGTGTGAAGCATGGAGACGATCAGAGGCTGTTAATTGAGCCTGCTGAAGCTCCTCCGCAGACCTGGGGAAGACGCGAGCGTGGATGTGATGAACGCTCCCCGCGTGAGCGCCCTGGAGCGGCGCGGGCGCGCCGGCGTGCGCGGCGTAATCGCTGCCTGATTGCCTCCTCACCGCTGACGGAAGGGCCCTCATCGCTCGGCTAACGGGCCCTCAGACGCCCCTCTGATCTGCGGGGCGAGCTGGGGCAGCCCGTCCCTCTCCAACGGCACAGACTGACTTACCCTGATTGTCGTGGCAGGGGTCTTTTCTGTTACACAGTATAAGCTGATTCTAACCCTAAACACTACCAGTCACTAATCCTGGCCCCTGGGAATTACAGCCCAGCAGCTTTTCAAGTCCCTGAAAGTACTTTAAAAACTGAAACATGTTTTATTGTTTAAATACTTTTACAAAAAGTATATGTAATATAAACTACTATACAGATTGTATTTATATTGTTACCTTTTGTCTCTAAATCTCAAAGCTCAGCAGACTGTAACTCCGACCTGGATGATGCACGACAGCCATTTTCTGCCAGAACACTCAGCACACATCACCCAAAGTTGAGGGGAAGGATTTAGTGAGACAGTTAAAGGGGAGGCTGATTAGATGGGCAGATTATGAGCGCTGGTCGTGAATTTGGACAGGAGGCAGGGAAACCTCTTACTCTTTTAACAGGCCGTGAGGTCTTTAAAGACCTCAGTGAGCCAGGACTTTTACATCCTATCCTAAAGAGAATGACAGAGTGGCGCGCTACACCAGGGGGAATGGAGTGGTCCTTGGTGAAAATGGAGGCGAGTTAAGCAGGGCAGGGATTGTATCGGATGGGCAACTTCCTGGGAAAACGAAGTTACTGTTGGTAGCGGTGCTGGTTTGGCCAGTAGTAGCTTTACCTTTTCTTTGGGCTGAGCAGAAACAGCTATGTGTCCAGACCATCTGGCCTCACAATCATCCCCCAGTTTTGCTGGTTTACCAATTCCCTCTCTCGACACCTCAAATGATATGTAATGAGCATCCTGGTGCAAAATGGCTGCCATGCTTCTCCCACATGGACTCTGCACATTGGCGGTGGCTGAGGTGACCTTTCACCTTTCGCTGCAAAGTTCCTCAATACCGTGAAAGCTGGAATTTATCAGTCCTGTGTGGCAGAACCTTTCATACCTCCACGCAGGGCTCCATACCTCCATCAGCAGGTTACGGAACGAGTTCAGTTTGAAATGAGCTGTCGAGGCGGTCTGCCGAGCAGACCTATGAGGTCACGTCGAGCGAAGGAACGGAGCGAAATAACATTACAGCTCTCCCCAAAACAAAAACAAAAAACAAAAATCGAAACGTTAGAACAATCGGCTATTTTCGGTTCCGTCGATTTGTTTCTGAATAACGACGGACGGGAGACATGGCTCCCCCCAGACTGCAATCCATCATTTACCACTGACACCGTCTGAGAGACGGAGAAAAACACAGAGCCATGAATAATGGAGCGAGCGAGCCGTATTCCCCTGGCTGGGGGAATTACTCCCACTTTACAGCACTTAATCAATGGCTCCTCCTGTATATTTATAAAGCTCTTTGACTCTCCCCTAAGTTGGTGGTGGGCCGTGTGGCACCAGCACACGGCTGGTGCGAGACTACAGTCTCTGCCTGAGCCAGTCGCTTGGGAAGGGGGGGGTGGCTTTTAAAAAAGACATTGGACGGAGTGTAGCACAGTGGGTAAGGAACTGGACTTGTAACCGAAAGGTCGCAGGTTCGATTCCCGGGTAGGACACTGCCGTTGTACCCTTGAGCAAGGTACTTAACCGAAATTGCTTCAGTATATATCCAGCTGTATAAATGGATACAATGTAAAATGCTATGTAAAAAAAAGTTGTGTAAGTCGCTCTGGATAAGAGCGTCTGCTAAATGCCTGTAATTTAATGTAATATAATTTCAACTCTTCAACTTTTTCCCCTGAAACTCTCTGTCTGAACTCCTTCTGATATTAACTTCCTTGAAAGCGAACCATTGGTAACGCTGTTTAAAGTGTCCTGCCCACGTCAGATCTGTTTGTTTGCCGTTTGGTTCCGGGAGACTGTGATATAAGCGCGAGGCACGCTACATTACTGCCTTGGGGTACGGGCAGCACTCCGTCTTTATTTCGGGAAGCTTGGCCCAGATGTTCCCGGCCAATCGGCGTCCCCTGGTTCACTGGGTAGGGATCACTGGAGTTCATGCAGAAGGCAGCTTCCTTCATCAGGGGTATTTTCAGTCTAATTTACGCCTGTGTGAGACTAATTAGCGATGCCGCTCCTAATTAAGAGAGTTTATTGGCCCTCTGGGAGGGCTCTGGCGCAGTCCCCTCCATATGATTCTCCCTCCACACTTCCCCCAACTGGGAGCCACGCTCAGTGTCTTTACCCTGGTCCTCCTAATGCAGCTACACATAGTGATGCAATTCACACACACACTCACACACACACAGCAACTACTCATACAGACACACACAAATACAAATACACACACTAACACAGCTACATCCACATACTCAATCGATGCAGCTACATACAAACACAATTTATACACAAACACAAGCAGACATGCACACACATGCCCATAGTAAGATGTATGCAGCTATCCACCTCGTAATACAACTACATGCACACACACACACGCACACACAGGATAACACACAGCCCAACACAGCTAGGCTCACACCTCCTAATACAGTTTTGCACACCCCAATGTGTTCACACTCTTCAATACAGATAAACAAGAATCCAAACACACACAGACACAGACATGCAGACACACACGTGCCACAGACACACACACTAATGATGTGCCTCAGCGAGCTCTAGCGTGTGAGTTTAAGCTAGACTGACTCCCATTCTCGCATCCTGCATGCCTCTCTGCTGCTCAAATATGTGTTTATTTTTGTAGCAGGTCAGGCTTGTGTTCTGCCAGGAAGCCGCAGCACATTCTGTAGATGTAACAGTTATGGAGAGCCCCCCCCACCCCCTCCCCCCCCCTTCCCAGAGTTATGTAAATTGATTTCTTTACCTTACAAATTCTTTCCAAGCTGGGTCTCTTAAAATTCACCACAAACAAGCAAACATAAGAAAAGGTTCAGGTGAAACAGAGACAGTTCGGTTGGAAAAGCAGGTAGGAACAGGAAGTGTTGATAAAGAGACAGGCCCACAAAACTGATTTCTCACTCCACCAAAATATTGCTGAAAATTCAGCAGAAGCAAACACAAAGAAACAATAAAGCAGACTGCACTGTCCAGCCAAAACACTGAACATTTCTCAGTCAACGGATCTAAAGCATGCAGCTGCATTCCTGCTGTAGCGCGTGAGACACTGTAGGTTTAATGATAAAGTAGCATCAGGACTAACTCTGCTGCCGTAAGGGCTTATTTTTACAACGGCATTATAATGCGAGTCCTGAAAATAATAGCAATCACAAAGACCAGCAAAGTGGTGATAATTGGTGCCATAAGCTGTGTAATTGGAGCTGAGCAGGTGTTTGAGGCATGCACACAAATCCACACACACACGCACACACGCACACACGCACACACACACACACACACACACACACACACACACACGCACACACACGCTGCACGCCTTGGTCTAACACAAGCCCAATTTGTCTGAGAAACGGGATTAGCCGGCTGCACATTTGCGCGGGGAAGCGCTACATGCTACATCGCGCCCTCTGTTCCAGCAGTTACACTCATCTGCAGGATTACTGCAAATCTGACAGCCACACTGAAAACATAACTCCAGCTCAGACAGGGAGGGTGGGCGCAAGAAAAGGAAGAACAGCAGGAAAGAAGAAAAGAAAATAAAGCCAAAGAAAATCTCTCATCTCCAGCGCAGACGACTCAAACTTTTCGTTCCTGACATCAGAAACGGTAGGAGGCCGAAGGTCAGAGGTCGTCCTTGTTTCCTCCGTACGGACAAGCGGGGGAATGCAGTAGGCTTAGCCGACCTGCACCCGAGGAGGAGGACGGCTGCAGGTGACGGTGTCAGAGGCCCCGCTGCTAACAGGAAATGAGCCCAGCGACAGCAGTGACAACCGTGACCCGCCACAGTCGCCTAGCAACGCCATGCACTTTCAACCTGGGTCCCATTGAAGAGAAGAGGGGGCAGAGGACAGCCCGGGTTTCCGCGTTTAGGAGAGCGAAGACAGACTGGACGTGCGGCTCTACAGCTCGCTCACAGCACTTCCACAGTTCTGAGTTTTGTTTTGTGGAAGAAAGAGAGGGAGTGTGTGTGTTTGGAGGGGGGGGTTGGTCTCTAAGCCTCTCGGGGTTTGTTTTAATCCCTGACACCGTATCGCTGCAGGCCGAACGAGCAGGAGGAAGGAGGCGGTTATGAAACGCGGAGGAGAGAAGATGGAGGGAGAGGAAAGATAAGTGGCTAAGCCCCTCGTTGGGAGATCCGTTCCGGGTGTATAAATGCGGGCGCCGGCTCGCTCCGCTCCTTTGTCTCCCTCCTCCCTTGACTTCTCCGTGAACCCTCCCCGCACCCTCATCTGCCGAGAGCCTTCCCAGACTGTTAAAGAAGCGTGCAGAGTCGGGGTTATTTACTTTACACGTCCCTCCTTCATCCCCCCCTCTCCCCCTCTCCCCCTCTCACCACGTCTCTCTCCAACTCTCTCTCAACTCATTTACCTTCTTGACTCTTCCTCTGGTTTCTCTTTCCCGGGTGCGGTACCTTTGCCCTCCAGCGGAACCCTGTTCCATATTCAGCTCAGTGCCGGAAGCCCCCTGCGGATCTGAGCGCACTCAGCCTGTAGTGATGCCTCTCATTTACATACCGCCTTTTCATCTTTCTGCAAATCAAACATTTCTCTCACTCTCTCCCCCCGCTCACTCTGGCCCTCTCTCGCCCTCTCTCTGCGTCGTCCGAAATAATGGAAGTTGACAGAGAGCAGGAGAGGCCCGTGACCAGGAAGTGACATCTCTGCTCTGATAGGCCAGGACAGGAGGGTAGGGAGAGAGTGAATAAATAATGAGCGTCAGCGCGCTCCTCTCTGCACAGGCCGGCTCAATGCAGCAGATCAATTTCAGTGGAAAATTAGACCCGGCTAATGCCGGCTAATCTCTTAAGAAGCTCCGATTTGCACCTTTTTACCTGTGCTTTTTTTTTTTCAAACTCTTACCTTCTCTCTGACTTTTCCACTTTCTCTCTCTCTCTCACTCTTTCATTTTTTTCTCGAGCAGAGCACCCCTCTGAAAGACAGGGTGGGTCCCCACCACCCCGCTTTGATGGGCTCACCGATGGGGTTTGGGGGGGTGGGGGGTGCTCTGAGGGGACAGAGGGCACTGGCCTGCCTGAGGGGCAGCTCTGATATCCCTCTGAGGGGCGCCAGGATGGCAAAGTGAACTCCGAGGGCCCCTCTCTCCCAGCCTGCGGGGCTGAACAGCTCTACACAGGAGAGCCGAGGAAGAGAGAGAGTTCAGAGGGAAGAGCGCCCCTTCCAACACGAGTGAGAGCCGCGCGTTCTTTCAAACTGCATGAGAGAATGGAGAGAGAGAGAGATAGAGAGAGAGAGAGAGAGAGAGAGAGAGAGAGGGAGCAAGAGAGTGAGAAAGGGAAGTGGAGAGAGGGAAAGAGGGATAGTGAGAAAGAGAGACACAGACATATATACAGACACACGTTCACATATGTGCAGGCACACACACACCCACATGCATGCACATGCACACACATATACACAGACACACACACACACACACGGGCACACACCCACATGCACATAAAAGTGCACACGTACACACATGCGACACACTCACACACATGCATACATGCACACACATACACCCATACATGCAAAAACATGCACACACATGCATGTTCATGTACACACATACATATGCAAGCTACATGCACAAGCAAACATACACATACACACTCAGACACACACACACACACACACACACACACACACACACACACACACACAGTTTCTGACCAGGCGCTCAAATGCTGTGTTTTGTAAGTTTGTCAGTCCATCTGCGTCTGGCTAATGATGAACCCTGCTGTATCCTTAACGAGCTCGGGCTAATTGTGGAAAATGAAGAGGATGGACTGTTTGTGTTTGTCATCAGCGCTGCAATTAGAGCTGTCAATAGTGATTAAACCCAGCATAGGCCCCGCCGACCGCGGCGACATCATCTGCACCATGTCCAGGGACTTCATCAGCGGCAACGCCCCACGGACCGCGCTGGCTACATAGATCCCTGTGGCACGGTTATGGGCGTGGCCGCCATGGCAGACGGGGAGCGCATAACTGAAGGGGAAAAGAGCAGTTGGAAAACAGGCCAATGGTCTTTTGTCTTAAGTGTATTTGTTGCACACTGGTGTGATATTACAGTATGAGGTTTGTTGCTTTAATGGTTACTTGCCAAGAGCCATTTTGCCTTCACAAGATTGGTATGATATTGCAGAATGAAGTTTACTGCTGTAACAGTGACTTTCTAACAGCTGTTTTCATTGAGTTTCTAGCGCTCTGCATACTGCCTGCTTGCTTTTCCCATTGCAGATTCTTGTCGTAGTTTTAGTTTTCCCTTAAACACTGTGTGCATACTTTATATCACTCGGTGGGTGTCCTGATTTATGCATACAAACTGCGATATGGTTGCAGTTTATCTTCTAATTGAGAATTGTTTGCTGAGCTAAATCAGCATGGGTGACTTTGCTGTAAGAAGCCAAGCAAAGAAACGTGAACTCATAATCAATAAATCTTTCCAATTCCTTTATGTTGCGGCTGCCTTGTCTGAATAGAGGGCAACATAAAAACCATGATAGAAAAAGCTGAGGAAATAGTAGTGTAGAGACTCAGAGAGAGGCAGTATGTCAAAACTTTGGGGAAGGGGGGGAGGGAAGGAAACTCAGAGAGAAACAAGCAGTGTAGTTTAAAACCACAGAAAGAGGTAAAGTTATAGACAGTCAGAGAGACAGCAGTATAGAGCACAGGAACATTGCAGAATAAATCCGATCATATATGAGCAAACAGAGGGATGGGCAGTCCTCAGGGTCTCAGCTGTGCGTGGCTAAGTGCAGAAGACTGTGCCCACACCAGGCTGGGGTGACACCAGGGCACAGTCCCTTTGGGACGCTGTGCCAGGTACTGCTGTGATTACAGCACAACGAGGGCAAGGCTATTTTGGGCAACCTGAGACTGAAATAAATCCGGATTAATCTCAGTCAGAATTGTGTCACTCTTCTGAGTGACAATAATTCCAAATGAATTTATGCCTGTCTGTAAACCCTCCCCTGCGCTGCATGGTCTGTGGCTCAGCCCAGGGTTAATTAAGGAAAGGCTCGTGGGTGATAATCTAGCTCAACAAAGGCTCCGCAAAGTAATGAGCAACAAATTCCACCTTTCAGAGAAACCAAAGATCAGTCTCAGAAAATCAGACAAGCTAAAAGACCCTGAACATTCCCATCTGAGGACACTAATCTTCTGTCCCTTGTGTGAATAGTTTAACAAGAATTTAAATGCCTGTCTCCTATCCGTTCTTTTTTCTCCCTCTGCTTCTCTATGTGCTGCTTTTAAATTGAGCTTTGTGCATCTGTGTGCACCTGTGTGCGTCTGTGTGTGTCTGTGTGTTATTGTGTGTGTATGTGAATGTGTTTGTGCATTAGCAAAAGACATTTGCTGACACTTTTTAGTGTGTCAGTGCTGATATTATGACCCTGTCTCTCAGTGTGTCAGTGCTGATATTATGACACTGTCTCTCAGTGTGTCAGTGCTGATATTATGACCCTGTCTCTCAGCGTGTCAGTACTGATATTGTGACCGTCTCTCACTGTGTCAGTGCTGATATTATGACCCTGTCTCTCAGTGTGTCAGTGCTGATATTATGACCCTGTCTCTCAGTGTGTCAGTGCTGATATTATGACCCTGTCTCTCAGCGTGTCAGTGCTGATATTATGACCCTGTCTCTCAGTGTGTCAGTGCTGATGTTATGACCCTGTCTCTCAGTGTGTCAGTGCTGATATTATGACCCTGTCTCTCAGTGTGTCAGTGCTGATATTATGACCCAGTCTCTCAGTGTGTCAGTGCTGATATTATGACCCAGTCTCTCAGCGTGTCAGTGCTGATGTTATGACCCTGTCTCTCAGCGTGTCAGTGCTGATATTATGACCCAGTCTCTCAGTGTGTCAGTGCTGACGTTATGACCCTGTCTCTCAGTGCTGATGTTATGACCCTGTCTCTCAGTGTGTCAGTGCTGATGTTATGACCCTGTCTCTCAGTGTGTCAGTGCTGATGTTATGACCCAGTCTCTCAGCGTGTCAGTGCTGATGTTATGACCCTGTCTCTCAGTGCTGACGTTATGACCCTGTCTCTCAGTGTGTCAGTGCTGATGTTATGACCCTGTCTCTCAGTGTTGATATTATGACCCTGTCTCTCAGTGTGTCAGTGCTGATGTTATGACCCTGTCTCTCAGTGTGTCAGTGCTGACGTTATGACCCTGTCTCTCAGCATGTCAGTGCTGATATTATGACCCTGCCTCTCAGTGTCAGTGCTGACGTTATGACCCTGTCTCTCAGTGTCAGTGCTGACGTTATGACCCTGTCTCTCAGTGTGTCAGTGCTGATGTTATGACCCTGTCTCTCAGTGTGTCAGTGCTGATGTTATGACCCTGTCTCTCAGTGTCAGTGCTGACGTTATGACCCTGTCTCTCAGTGTGTCAGTGCTGATATTATGACCCTGTCTCTCAGTGCTGATGTTATGACCCTGTCTCTCAGCGTGTCAGTGCTGATGTTATGACCCAGTCTCTCAGTGTGTCAGTGCTGATGGTATGACCCAGTCTCGCAGTGTGTCAGTGCTGATGTTATGACCCAGTCTTTCAGTGTCAGTGCTGATGTTATGACCCAGCCTCGCAGTGTGTCAGTGCTGATGTTATGACCCAGTCTCTCAGTGTGTCAGTGCTGATGGTATGACCCTGTCTCTCAGCGTGTCAGTGCTGATGTTATGACCCTGTCTCTCAGCGTGTCAGTGCTGATGTTATGACCCTGTCTCTCAGCGTGTCAGTGCTGATGGTATGACCCTGTCTCTCAGCGTGTCAGTGCTGATGGTATGACCCTGTCTCTCAGCGTAGAGCAAAGCAGAGCGGTGACTCTCCCATTCACTCTTCGCTCTGTCTGATAGAGCAGCCATCTCAGGCGCGTCTTCCTCTCGCCCTCTCACCCCTTCTCTGTGGGACGCTGGAGCGGAGCTACAGGCCGGGCGCAGAGCGATGTCTGGGACCCGCAAGGTGGTGGGGCTGCCCGCTGGGACCCACAGACACACCAACAGGGCTCCATCCAGCCAGCATTTGTCCCAAACTTTGTCCTACAAATGGTCGCAAGCATCGCAGAAAACTGTGTGCAACAACGATGTATTTTGTCATGATCTACACATCTGTCAGACCTGCTTGTTTTTCCTGATTCTGATGATTGATCAAGCCTATGTCACAGCAAGTAAAGCTACATTATTAAAAGAGAGAATGAGAGAGAAGGAGTGGCTCTCTTTTATCTCCTCTCCTCTCATGTCTTCACCAAACCAAACTGTCCCCGAAGGCAGTCTGAGAGAAAAACACATTTCAAAAGAGCTGGCGTTCTACAGCTGAGTCCTGTCTGTCACTCTCTGACGTCTTCCTGTCGTGCCAGAGAAAATAATGGTTTGATTTGTGACTGATACATGGGTTTGTAATTGAAATACACACATTTGTTGTTTTTAACGCCATTTCAATTTAAGTGGCTTTATTGGCATAACAAATAAACATTTGTGTTGCCAAAAGCGTGGTCGCTTTCATGGCAGAGATTAAAAGCCTGATTTACGGGTATTATTCACAAGTAGCGGATTCATCCCTCTGTTCTCTCCCTCTTTACCTCCTTCTCACTTCGTGTTACATGGCTTTTTTCCACATGACAGATGAAGGGGGGGAGTATTAAAAGAGGACAGACACCAGTTTGTTTCCGAGGTTACAGCAGCGATCTGGCCGCCAGGACCAGGCTTGTCTTTTCCTGGAACTAACATGTTACATTTACACCCTTCCTAGCTAGCATACAGCAGCCAACAAGTGGCCCACTCTCAACGCAGCTGACGGTCTGTCGGCCTTACTGACAGACAGACCACCGTCACCACGGCGACCCACTAGTGGACAATCATGGTAAGGCAACGGAGATGACGACCTGCCGTTTAGAGAATGCCAAACAGCTGGGGCATGGCTACGCAGCGAGAGGACCGTCAGGCAGACTTGCTAAACGCGGGAATGCTGACAGGCAGCCCCAGAAACGGTCAGGTAGAACCCTGCCTGATGGCAAACAAGATGAATGTTCAGAAATTAATACTGTCACACTGTCGCACTCAGTTTCTGTGATGAGACAGCTAACCTCTGTGGGAAGAACAAACTGATTGCTTGCAACTTTTTTCTCAGAGCGTGCCATAGTATGCAGATGTGGCTATGCTTGTTCTTAGCGTAGCTAGGCCCTGACTATATGGTGACCGGGCCTGTTTCTGCAATGGCTATGTCTGTACAGACTATGTGAGGCTTTGTGAAACTCCCCTTCTCCAGACCCCCTTCTCTGAGTTTGAGTTACAGTCTCAATGTGACTTTGTATACAGACATAAATACACACACACACACACACACACATACACACATACCTCAGTAACACCAACTACAATCTCACAAGTAGAAACAGGGAAAGAGAAAGAGGGAGAGAGGGGAAGAAATTGGGAAAGAAGTAAAAAAAAGAGGGAGAGAGAGAAGGAGTGTGTCCACGGTGTGGCTACTTTATAATTAGCTGACAAAACTGACAAGCAATCCTGCAGAGCGAGTGAAGCATTAGATTAAACTGCGCTCTTTATTTAACACTGAGTCCTGAACGCTCGGCTGCCCACGGAGCGCGCTCAGACCCCTCCACTGCGCCCGACACCTGACGCCCATCTAATTGGTAATTAGTCCCCTGCCCCCCTTGTGGCAAACCTCTGCTAATGAAACTTTCAGCCAGGGTGGGCCCCATCCACCCCGGTAGGTCTTTATCCCCCCCACCCCCCCCACCCTCCCCTCCCCTCCGCTGCTCTCTCTCAAATTCAAATTCTGCTTGACTTCACAATGCATAGTATTGCTAAGTCTCTCTCTTTCTCCAGCTGTCATAACTATCTCTTTTTCTATCTGTCTGCCTCACAAACCCACATTTAAATGGAGTTTACCGGCACATCACAGTGGCTTGTATTGTACTCTCACTCTCTCAGAAATGTGGATTGTGGAGGTGGGGGTGATACTTGGTCATATAGGCACAGATGGGGAGCTGTTTACACTTTGGGTTTTTTGGGATGTACTTCTCTGTCCCTTATCCTTGTACTGTATTGTGCTTATAATAATAAGTATAATTGTAAATCTACCTCTCCCTCGCTCTCTCATTACCTCTTGCATTCAAGCGCAGCATGTAGGATGCTTATACAGGATTAGCCCTCCCAGTCTCTCCTGATGACATCATAACCTACACAGGTCTCTCACACCAGTCTTGTGCATGTGGGTGACATCATCACCCTCAAGGCACACACACCTACATGCATACACACACACGTACATGCACACACACATGCACACATGGCTCAATCCAGCAGTTTACCAATAAAAAGGGGAAAGGGCCCGCCTTCCGAACACAACAGATGAAAGCGTGACATCTACAGAAAGGGGCCATGACAGAATTGCAGCAAAACGGCAGAAAAGCTATCAGAGAAAATGAAGAGTGGAGAGGACACATCTGCCGGGCCATTTCCTCTGCACAACAGGACGTGACACGCGGCAGGACACAGCGTGACGCGGCAGAGCTCTCTCAGATGTTTGCATGCCTCACAGTATCACGTATGTCGTCAGGAGCGAGGGATGAATATACGCTCGTCTTCCGCTCGGTGAACGCCAATCTCCCTACCCCCCCCCCACCCCCGGGACTCTTATCTGCTGCAGTGCAGAACTACCATTTCAAACATTCACATATTTATAACTGGCACAAACATGCTTCCCTTAAATATTTCCTGGGAGATTTTTGAGCAATTTGAGATTATACTTCATCCGCAGTCCCTCCTCTCCTCCATCCGCCTCCCTCTTTCCTTTCTTCGCTCTCCCTCTCTCTCTCTCTCTCTTTTCCCTCTCGCTCTCAGCAGAAGAAATGTGATTTGCGCATTCTGAGTTCACATAGCGGGCAGGGGAATTTTGGAAGACGCACAACGTCAAAGCCTTTAAAAAAAAAATTTTTTTTTTTTTTTGAAAAGCTACATTTTGAACTCTCTCACCCCGCAGAACTACACCTAGACGCAGTTTTCCTGTGACTGCCACTCGGAAACGGTGTGCACCTGTGATCAGACAGATGGAGCACGCTCAGACTGGCAGAACGAGCACTGCAAGCAAAGAAAAGCAGACAGGAATAACAGAGAGAGGAGAGATCGGATGGACACGAGCGTGCACCTCTGGAACGTGACCTGGAGGCAACAGTGATGCATTCTGGGTAGGGAAAAGGATTCAAATTCAGGTGAACTGCTTTTGCACCCTTGAGCAGAGCGCTAAACAAGGTTTGCTTCTGAACACACGTACTGCAGCTGCATGAATAACTAATGTTTGAAATGGAGGAAATACAGGAGACCCTGGACAAGGGGCAGGGTCACACACAAAGCACTCAAAGCTTGTGTTGGAATAATGCAGGTCAGGTGATCAGCATTCTCGCCTCCTTCCTCTGCACGCGAAGGAAAAAGCCAATTCTGCCTCATTCCTCTCTTTGCGCGAAACACATTACTCAAGGTCAACCAGGAGGGAACTACCACAGCAGCCATATCTAAAAAAATATACAGAGACACAACAACCGATCAACTTCCTTCAATTGACCCTGCCCTTCGGAAACAGCTATCATGCCCTGCAAACTTTATTGTTCTCTGGGAAGGTTTCCTATACCTCTCATCCTCCTCCATTCTTCCATTCTCCCTCTCTCCTCTCCCTCTCTCCAGTTCCTCTGGAGGTGTGCCAGGGATGCATCGATCTCATCCACACAGCTACAGTCTTAGCTCCTGACTCCAGGCTAAACAGGCTCTGCGACTAACCAGACCCAAGTACAAAAAGCTTCTGGTCCTCCGATTGTATTCGGTGCGTGTAATTCATACACATGCGTTGTGTGTGCACGTTCCATACGCGCTAAAATTCTATCAGTCACATCAGCAGCAGTGATAACAAAATTAAACCTCCGGGTGGAACACGCAATTTGCTGTTAATCCGATCGGCAGGGTTCCATCTGAGACTTGACCCCAACGTTCCGCCTGCTCGCCTCCCCACTCACGGAATCTGGAGGACACGGAGGATGGGCAGCACCTCCACACGGTCTGATGCTTGGGTGACATCTTCTTCAGAGTGGGATTCATTTGTGACGTCCGCGCTAACGCGATTACTGAGGGGAGGTGGCGTTGTGGTGGATGTCTGACGTTAGATTCTTGTCGCTACCATTTACCCAGCAAACCCGCGGAGAAGAACAGTGAGCGGAGAGCGTTATCCTGTCACGCTAATTACTCAACATCTCGTTTGCACAGATCAGGAGAGGGGCTGATCTCTCGCGCTCGATGTCGGCGAGGGGAGAGGTGTGATTCATGACCGTGCGCGTTTATGAAAAGTTCACTTCAGATATGCAAACAGATTTGGCAAATTTGGCATTATTCAGTCTGTCTGTTTCTGAAAAGGGGGGGGGAGGAAGACAACTATTGTTCAGAAGGCAGCAGCTGTAGGCTGAATTACTTCTGAGGCTGCAGCCAGACTCTACAGAACCGAGCAGCGCGTTCTACTACAATAATTTGAGCTGTTCGCATCTGCGCTGGCAAAAACACAGCCTGACCGTGTAGCCACAGAGTAGGATAAACAGGCACCTCTCCCCCCTCGGTCCAGCTTGGGCTAGGGGGTACGCCCGCCGGCGCCCTGGAGCCCGCGCCCGGGGAGCCTCCCCGGCTGTGAGGCGCACGCTGTGGGTCTGCACTGGCGGCGGAGTCACTTAACGCGCTGGATGAACCGGCCACGTTAAACAGCCATGATCGCGCCGCTCATGTGTGAAAGCGCCATAATGGCGTTCAGCCTACCTGGCCATCTCGCCCAGCGGGGCGCCTTCCCGCACATGAATATTTCATGAAAGGCACTATAAAGTCACATCGTGAGAATCGCAGATTAATACACGAGGGAGGGAGGAGGGGCGGGAGGAACGCGGCGGCGGTGTGGCGCGGGGGGTTGGGGGGGGGGGAATGCGAATGGACCGCTTATTTCTGCAATGGCGTGCGTGAAATCATTTCAGAAAGGACGGCGAAATAATGTTCCCGTTCGTATTGCACGAGAATGCGGCGTAAAATAAACAAGGAATACATTTACATGAGCGCGATCCTGCGGCACGCTCCTTATCAAAGACACGTCAGACAGCGCTGTCTTCCGCGGGCGCAGGAAATCGCCACATTTCTCAATTTCAACGGGGGAAACAGCTTGCAGGAGCTGTTAAAATGAAGAATAACAAAACCTTCAAATAACCAGTAAAATAAGAAAAAGTTCAACACAAACCTGATTCGCACGCATCGTGTTCTGTCCCTCTGATCTAGTTTCAGGCGTGCGACTGGGTCATGGCAGTGGGGAACAGGCGTCAGGGTAATTAAGATGTGCAAGGAGAGAGCTGGATAACTCAAGGTCAACTCAAAGGGGCCAGGAGCAGCAAACTCATCATCTCCTACCCTCTCCTCGCAAACGAGTGAAGGGCAGCAAAGGTCGTGACAGAGATTAAGGGAGAGCTGACTCCTCACCATATAATCTAAAAAATAGGATGGAAGCCATTTTGTGACAAATAGCCATTTCTGTGTCAACACCTCCGTGCCGGTCGGATGGGAAGACTAATGCATGGGGGCCTGCAGCCTGTAAGTGTGTACTAGCGTGTGCCGGTACGATGTGCCTCCGGACCAGGCAGGAAATCAATTCCCAAATCCCTAGCCAAGTGATGGGGACACTGTGCCGTAAGAGACGGAATCAGTCAAATGAGACAGGCCACCAAACTACGGTCCCAAATGACTGTGATCACAAACAAATTGATTGAAATTGTTGCCTCGACAAAATTCTCCACTGAACATATCATGCTGACTTTTACAGGGCTGCCATTATACAGTCCCCTCCAAAAGTATTGGAACAGCAAGGTCAATTCCTTTGTTTTTGCAATACACTGAAGACAATTGAGTTTGAGGTCAAAAGATGTACATGAGATGACAGATTCGAATTTCAGCTTTTATTTCTGTATTTTATCTAGATTTGTTAACAACTGAACATATCACCTTTTATCAGACACCATTTAGGTGAGCAAAAGTATTGGAACATGTGACTGACAGGTGTTTCTTGTGCCCAGATGTGTCTGTTAGATTGATTGGTTAAACAATAAATAGTTCTGAATGTCTACTCTTGGTTTTAGCCTTGGGTTTTGCCTGTGAAAACTGCATTTGTGTTATAAAAGATAAACTAACATGAAGACCAGAGAGCTGTCTTTGGGAGAAAAGCAAGCTTAGAGAAGAGGGGAAATCGATCAGAGCCATTGCACAAGCATTGGGGATAGCTTGTATGACAACCTGGTATGTCCTGAAAAAGAAAGAATCCGCTGGCGCACTGAGCAACAGATACCGAACAGGTCGACCAAGGAAAACAACAGCAGTTGATGACAGAAACATTGTGAAAGCTGTGAAGAAAAACCTCAAAATATCAGTCAGTGACATCACAAACAATCTCCACAGGACAGGGGTGAAGGTATCTCAATCAACTGTTCAAAGAAGACTTAGAGAGCAGCAATATAGAGGCTATACCACAAGATGCAAACCACTCATCAGTAGTAAGAATTGGAAGACGAGATTACAATTTGCAAAGAAGTACAGAGATGAGCCACAAAAGTTCTGGAACAAAGTTTTATGGACTGATGAGTCCAAGATTAACCTCTACCAAAGTGATGGAAAGGCCAAAGTGTGGAGAAAGAAGGGATTTGCTCATGATCCAAAACATATAAGCTCATCTATGAAGTGGAGGAAGTGGCATGGGTTGGGCTTGCATGGCTGCTTCTGGAGTGGGCTCACTAATCTTTATTGATGATGTAACTCATGATGGTAGCAGCAGGATGAATTCAGAAGTCTACAAAAACATTCTGTCTGCCAACTTACGGAGAAATGAGTCCAAACTAATTGGGAGGAAGTTCATCATGCAGCAAGACAATGACCCAAAACACACTGCCAACACAACAAAGGATTTCATTAGGGAGAAAAAGTGGAAGGTTTTAGACTGGCCAAGTCAATCACCAGACCTTAACCCAATTGAGCATGCATTTCACCTCCTGAAGAGGAGATTGAAGCCCCCCGAAACAAACAACAACTGAAAGAGGCTGCAGTAAAAGCCTGGAAAAGCATCACAAAAGAAAAATGCAACAGATTGGTGATGTCAATGGGTCGCAGGCTTGATGCAGTTATTGCAGGCAAGAGATATGCTACCAAATATTAAGTGTTATTTGCTTTCATTTACTTAAATACTCTCTGTTCCAATACTTTTGCTCACCTAAAAATTGGGTGGTCTGATACCAAAGGTGCTATGTTCTAAGTAGTTTAACACATCTAGGTGTAAATACCAGGAAATAAAAGCTGAAATTCTGAACTCTTGTCTCATGTTCATCTTTTTATCTCAACCCCAAATGTATTCAGTGTATTGCAAAAACAAAGGAATTGGCCTCGCTGTTCCAATACTTTTGGAGGGGACTGTATATGCTCTATAAATATTCAGGCACATTTAATGTTTAACATATTGAGAGCACAACAATACAAAGGCTGCTTAGCCTGCGGTGGTGGTGAATCATTCAATCACTGCCTATTAAGAAGTGTGGATTTGTAGCTCTGTGGAGTGGGAGTAGAAATGTCAGGGAAGGGCCTCCCTACATCTTTACCATTCTGTGTGCAAAACAGAAAATATATATTTTCCCTCTCTTAGTCAAAGGTTGGTCAAGATCAAAGAGCTATTTCTCAGATCCACTGAATACATAATCAAGGTTGAACATATAAATAACTCAGAGAAATGTACGGCAGTCAAAGAAAAGGGAGCCACAATCAATTCCTTATTCCGCATTAATGTGGCAGAAAAAACGGATTTAGCCGTTAATCACCAAAGACCCAAAGGTGGTTCCTCTTCAATAAGCCAAGGATTTCAGCACAAGAACAGTGGCCGTCTCCCTTCATTATTAAAAGATTAAGACGGTCAGTCTCAGAGGTAGGATTGTACACCCCCCCACCCCACCGTGCAGAAGCCGCGCATCGCTCGCGAGTGTGAAATGCGGTTTAGGTGCAGCTGCGATAAGGGTCCAGCTGCGCCGGCTCCAAACGGCACTTCCAGCCGACGTCGCAGCATAATCTCCGCAGCCTCCAAAACAAAGAAACAAAGAACGCTGCTCAAGGATTTTTCTTTGAGCAAGTTCGGCTTGTGCGGACGGCCAAGGGAATGCAGCGATGTAGCTTTCCCTCTGCTGCACCAAAGTCATACAGTACGTGCACACACACGCGCGCGCACACACACACACAAAAACAAACACACACACACGCTCACGCGCACAAACACACACACACGCTCACGCGCACAAACACACACACAAAAACAAACACACACACACACACGCTCACGCGCACAAACACACACACAAACAAACACACACACACGCTCACACGCACAACACCCACCCACAAACACACACACACGCTCACGCGCACAAACACACACACACACACACACACACACACGCTCACGCGCACAAACACACATACATACAAACATACATACTGACACATACACTGAAAGAGGAATGACTTTATGTGACATGGATGATGCAGATTGGTGACGATGGGAAAGTCCCTCCTCTCCAGACCTTGTGCTTTCAGACAGACAGACAGACAGACACACAGACAGACTCCTGAGGAGAAAGGCACACAGGTGCGTGCTTCTCTGCCACTGGGTTCTGTGGTTAAATGCTCCACAGCGGGCCTGCAGTCTCTGAAATGTCAAGATGAAAAGAGGAGCCCATCCTGTGCCCCCTCCCTCCCTCAGGGCCTCCTCAGTGCTCTGGATATTCTGAACCCCACCCCCCCACCCCCACACCCCCACCCCGGAACCTCTAAATCCCTCTTTCCACCCTCCTCTGCTCCACACATGTACCGGATAAGACTCTGTGGTCTCTCTGTGGGCATACAACAGACACATATACACTGACACACACGTACACACTCTCTCTCTCTCTCTCTCATACACACACACAGGCTCTCTCTCACACACAGGCTCACACACACACACACACACAGTGCTGGCTAAAACTCCCTGGTCCCAGGAACATGAAAAGGGGTTTATTCTAATACGCCCTATAAAGACCCCCCTTTTCCTTCTCTCTCCCACTCTTTCTCTCCATTCCACTACCCTTTCTTTCCTTCTTCCTCCTGTCTCCCTCACACTCCCCCTTTCTTTCCTTCCCTCCATCTCCCCCTTTCTCTCTCCTAGCTCTCAGCCCCATTGCTTGCTGTTTATTTTTGACTTAGTGCTCATTGATCTGTTTTTCTCTCTATTTTATTGTGTAACGCGCACATTTGCATGTGTGTGCGCGTGTTCGTGCATGCTTGTGTGTCTGTGCACATGCGCGTGTGCCTGTGTGTGCGTGTGTTTGTGCATGCTTGTGTGTGCATGTGTGTGCGCGTGTTTGTGCATGCTTGTGTGTCTGTGCACATGCGCGTGTGTGTGTGCGCGTGTTGGTGCATGCTCGTGTGTCTGTGCACGTGCGCGTGTGCCTGTGTGTGCGCGTGTTTGTGCATGCTTGTGTGTCTGTGCGCGTGTGCGCGTGTGTGTGCATGCTTGTGTGTCTGTGCACATGCGCGTGTGTGTGCGCGTGTTTGTGCATGCTTGTGTGTCTGTGTGCGTGTGGCGTGTTTGTGCATGCTTGTGGTCTGTGCACAGTGTGTGTGCGCGTGTGTGTGCATGCTTGTGTGTGCGTGTGTGTGCGCGTGTGTGTGCATGCTTGTGTGTCTGTGCACATGCGCGTGTGTGTGCGCGTGTTTGTGCATGCTTGTGTGTCTGCCTGTGTGCTTTGTGAGAAGAGCACTGTTTGGCACACAGATCCTCCTCTGTGACCGAGTCTGAATATCACACCCCTCCCCTCCCAGCCAGACCTGCAGTGCATCACAGAGGCAGGGAGGCACAGCAGTGCGCTGATTTTAAAGACCCGCGCCCTGCCTCCGCGGTGCGGGCTCCTGCCTGCTGCTCTTCTGCGGGCTCCATCTGTATGTTGTGATTACTCTGATTGATCCTCCTCTTCATCGACAGCCACCGCCCGCATGTCCAGGGAAGAACAAAGAGGAGGACAGCGGCACAAGTGCACCGTGATGTCATTAATCCCAGCATGCCCTTCATGTACCGTCCTCATGTATATGTGAGGCAGACTCACATGGGAGAGCGTTTCCCAGAATGCACCTGGGGTCCCCAAGGCTGTGCAGGGAGGGAGCGCATGACAGGAGAGCCACTCCCAAGGAGAAGCCTGCTCACGGTGCCGCCTCTCGCCCGGGGAGGGGGGGCGAGCGGGGGCGAGCAGGGGTCAGCGAGGCAGACACGGGGGCTGAGGTGCACGGCTTCAGAGGTGAGCGGTGACAATCGAGTCCCACTCCAACAGACGGGGGTCAACGCTGGATCCCTGACCCTTCACCCGATGGGCTTCACCTTTCCCGCATTTCCCAAGCTTCTGAAAAGATGCCAATAAGAGTTCTGAGGTAAGAAATCACCCGTCTTGTGATGTCATTGCGCACCGCGCTGAAGGGCACTAAATCAATGAATAACAAAGAGCGAGTCCTTCAGAAGATGCACCAATCAGTTCAGTGCTGACAGTACTGCTATGATGCAATATACCAGAGATATAATGCTGTAAAGCACAAATATGATGCAATCTATATTTTTTGTTATTGTAAACAATTCAATACCTCAATTTAACATAGGACCTTCAAATCACAATGGACATGAATGAATGAATGAAGAGCATGTTTCATTCTTGCATATTTGTGGTGTAATACGGTCCCACATGCAATGTAGGAAAGATACTGTTTAAAAAAGATCAAATATATGTGATTCCAGCTGTATGATAGATGGAAGAGAGCTCTTCACATCACCCTCTATAAAAAGATTCTTGTCTTTGCCAATCATTGCGATTATAGGGGAGGGAGGGAGGCAGGGAGGGAGGGGGAGGGGAGCGAGAGAGTGACAGTATCCATGGTGAAATCAATATCCTTTGAGACGTGAGCGCTAAGCTCTGGAGGATCAACACCCCCTTGTTCCATGTACAGCGTATCCACTGAGAGATCTCTGGATCTCTGATCTCAATCTCAGCAGCACGGATAGGAGCCAAGTCACAGTCCCAAATATTCAAAACAAAGAGCGGTCCCAGTCCATGGGAATTACAGAGCCCAAGGGCAGGAGAAATTACAGCCCCCAAAATCAGGAGTGGGGCCTTGGGTATAAGTAGAGCCAGCTAAATCCAATAAGCAACATAAGCAACCAGTTAGGGCCCTGGGGACCTGCGGCCACCAGAGGGCCCCTTGATTGTTATAATACATGTAGATTTACTGTATATATAGACATTTATACTTTGGGGTTGCAAGGGACCCCAAATTGTATCCTGCTTAGGGCCCCTGAAAGGCTAGAAGGATGGCGCTGGGATAAGGTTTTGGAGGAAATGTATTTTAGGAAGACTGGAAAAGTTACAGGACTAAAGAAAAGAGGTGTTCTGGTTTGTATACGGTGAATCATTTGAAATCAACTCACCTAAATATTGGGCACAGATGCTTTCTAAATCAATACGAACACTAAACTTATTTGCATGTATTTAAATAAATGTAAAGCTTGAGGATAAATTAGTGAATCTTTTCATTATTGGCTGGAAATGTATGTTGCATGCAAATACAAAGAACGAACATTTAAAGCTTTGAATCCACTTCTTTCAGAAAGTGTGTATTTATTTACTATCATCATTCGTTTTGGTTAAGGGTAGAGTTCTGAAGGCAGCTGAAACAGTAAGTTCTGATAGGACCTCACAGTGTTAAACTGGGAGCGCTCTTCCAGTAACTGCACATCCTGTTGGTCTAATCTATTCGGCAACATGACTAGCGACCATCTTTATGCTGGTTAGGACCGATCTTTCATGCAGTGCTCTATTAGCTTGCGTAAACGCCTCGTCCTTGGTTGCTACAGCAATGCACGCGGATGCCTTAATTGCAAACAGAATATATAATTTGCTGTAACAGGATGAGTTTGTGTTGCTGCCGGAAACTTTCACCACAGCACGGTTACAGATGAAATGGAATTCCTATAAATAAACGCTGGCAATCTCTCAGTGAAGGTGATACATGAGTCGCCCGTGTCATACGTGGACTTGGTCCCGAGGCTATCTTCATGATCATTTGCATTTTCATGAGAATAATGCAAAATAATCACTTGTCCTGTGAGCACCGTCGTCCGTGGTTAGACCACACGCTAGGATACACACCCACACTGCTGGCCACTGATGAATATTTACACATATTTTCATTGCATTGTGCTGCCCACGTTCGCACTGGCTATTTCTATTCGAGAAAGAGCAGGAACAACTTGTTCTGCCGGATGGGACCTTTAAGATGTGAGTTTAAATGGAAAAACAGCACTGCTCCAGACAGCCTCGATGCATTATTATCCAAAACTGGCACAATGTGCAGCGTTTAACACATTTTCACTGAGTCCAAACACCTGTCTGTGGAAAACAAAGGTTTAAAAAGCAAGCAGCGACGAGCCAAACCTGCATCTCCCAAAAACCTACGTGCACTCAATTATCGTAACCACACAGCAAAATGTCCAGTGTTAATTCAGCTCTGGGGGAACAAATGCACTCCGTTAGAGTTGAATTAACACTAGACACTGTGTAGACAAAAAGCAACACGCATATGGGTGCAGAGCACAGAGTACGGGAGGCCCAGTCCTAACCCCTGTAAAGACAGAGATTAGCCACCTCGCCAGCCCATCGGAGCGGCTTTTTCACTGCAGTTTGAATGCCGTTGCAGCCTGCGGCCGAATAGCTGCCTTTCGCTAAGCGCGTTTCGTCGTGTCCTGGAGGCGAGCGATTGCCACCTCGGAGGCACCCCCGTTGTGCCGTGTGAATTCCAGGAGGTGAATCGGTGGCGTCTGCATGACAGTTGGTGAAATGTAAAGAGACGTTCCAACCGTCAGCTGGTCTGGCGAATCACAGAGCTCAAAGCAGTGTTCCAGCTTCCTTAGCAACCCTCAGCATATGCTATGAAACGTTACCAGACAGGCAAAGCTGCTTTTCCCACACGCAGCAAATCACCGGCATGTTTGTTGTCAGTGATGTGATCTCTCTCTCTCTCTCTCTCTCTCTCTCTCTCTCTCTCTCTCCCTCTCTCGGTACCCGTCCCCACACATCTTCCTCCCTTCATCTCCTGGGTCAGCCGGTTCCTCGCAGTAGGACACACCTGAGTGTGATTTGCCAGCCAGGTGCCTTACTCGCTTGGTTATGTATTTCACACTTGTGAGAGTGTGCACTGTTATGGAGCCTGGGTATGAAATCGCCTGTCAGTTCTCAGGCGTCTCTTACCTGTGAGATAGACAGAGAGGGAAGAGAACGAGTGAGGAAGGGAAAAAAATAACCCTTGAATCCAGAGTGGTAAGGAGGCTGTGGGAATGAAGGACAAGTGGTGAGGGGGACTTGAGGCGGAAAGAGAAATGAAGACACAGCAAGCAAGACAGAGGGATAAAGCAAGGAGATAAGCTTGTATTATTTTTAATAACCCTGTTAATAAATCCTTCCAGAGCCAGTTGTCTATGATTGTAAAATCTGGATGTCCTCTCCCTGTTTTTGAGATATTTCATAATGGAGAAAACAACGGAAACTTTAAAAATCACACCAGCACCCTGATCTCATCTCCTTCAAACACAGAAGATCATTTATACACAACCTAGCAGTCACAGAGAGAGGCAGAGAGAGAGGGGGCAAGACAGAGATGTGAAAAGATAAGGGGCTGGAGAGATAGAGAACGACAGAGAAAGCGAATTGAATTGAACTGAAAGATGGAGAGAGAGCGAGAGAGAGAGAGAGAAAAAGGAGAGACCATTGTAAAGCAGCGCAGGCGGACAGAGAAGGGGGAAAGAGATGGAGGGGAGGAGGAGGAGGGCTATGGGAGGAGGCGAGAGAGGAGAGACTGATAGCAGCGCGCGTGATAAGCGAGATGTTGAGAGAAGCTCGATTGTGAAACACACGGCCGCCTCTGGATCCGAGCTCGAGATCATCCCGCGTTCAAAGTCGACGGCAAAACTTTCTCCTCTTCATCTCCCGGTCCCTGCGTCCTCCCCCCTAATCTCCCGCTCCCTCTCCATCTCGGAGATGAAAGAGACGTTGGAGGCCGTTCGCAGGTCATGAATATTTAAGCGCGCCTCTTGTTTACGAGGCAGTCTTTGAAGACGCTCCCTCTCTTCCGCCCCGCGTCCCCACCTCTCGCCCTGTGACCGCTTATTACCTCCACGCAATCGCTAAAAAAACATCTCCCTCCCTCCCTCCCTCCTTCCCTTCCCACTCCTCATCCCTCTTTCCTCTGGCGTTCGCCGCTGGTTTATTAGGACAGCTGGTCTGGTCAGAGGCATGGAAGAGAGAGAGAGATGTCTGAGGGGAAATACAAGATAGCTGCTTCCACCTTGTTTCAGTTTAATCATTATCAATGAAATCTTTTCCCCCTCATTCATATGCATTTAACAGATGCCTGTATCTTGAGGGAGAAGATATGTATATTCCTGATGTGTGTCCCCCCACTGCATGGATAACAGCCTCCGTGCCTCATCAAATGGCCTCTCAGGGGGGGCAGGGACATGTCTATAGGGGCCGAGCAGCACCGGGGTGCTCCCCGACAGCGTCTAATGACCACCCGCTTGCCTTCCTGAGAGAGAGCGCAGGAGCAGCAGGAGCAGTGGGAGCAGCAGGACCAGTGGGAGCAGTAGGAACAGCGGGAGCAGTAGGAGCACTGAGAACAGCAGGAGCAGTGGGAATGTGGAGCCGGTAATGGATCTGCGGTGTGAGCGTCCGTCCCGAGAGGGGGGGGGGGGGCATTGCTGCATAGGCTCTGCTCTGTTCTCACCTCATTCCAGCAATCTTCCCTTCACATCTCCCCTTATCTCTCACTCTCTTCCCCACACACACACACCCCCTTATTTCGACTAAAGGTGAACCGTGCTCTTTCACCCATGGACCCCCTCCCCCCCCCCACAGCCAAGGTCACCCGCACCCCCCTGCAAAAGTAAAACCTCATGTTTATTCCAAAATGTCTACAGCTGCAGGTAGCCAGATGAGGTTCAGCCAAAATGCTTAAGCGAATTGAACAACACTTTAATTTTGAACTCACTTTGAATACATATTCCAGAATTAAGCTCCTTTTAAAACTATTTAAAATTCAAATGGTTTAATATTTTTAAATATTTAAATATTTTATAAGCAAAGCAGTCTTAATACCTTGAAATACCATAAACTGAATTTTAGCTCACATCTGCCTATTATCCTGAATTCAAAGGAGGCTTAAACCTTCCCTTATTAATAAAAACCTACATCTGCTGCTTGTTTTCAGAAATAAACTGATGATATAAAATGTGTTTGCTACCATTTTTACTTTCAGATTTTTTAAATGCTTGTGATAGAATCTTCCTCAACCTTTCTTTCCTTCATCTGGTTATTTCAGGACAAATTTGTGAACCATTGAGTAAATTTAATCTTTTCAAAAATATATTTACATTTCAATATATATTTAAATGCATTTTGTGGGAGTAATACTGAAATATGAAGAATATTAGAGAATATTTCTGAATATTTGAACTGTAACAAAGTTACATTAAATACAACTATATTTGGCCCAGGTCATTGTAATTGTGCTCTCTCTCTCTCTCTCTCTCTCTCTCTCTCTCAGATAGTAGGCGCAGGGCTTGTAGCTCTCTGATATAGTGGGCCAATTACTGATGGTGATGTCATCTATCCTGCTGAGTCTCTGCTTCTGGAGATTCCAGAACTTTCTGCTCAGGGACCTGAACCCCTCTTGGGGTTTGGAGGTTCACTGGATCACACCAAACTAGGGCAACGGAGCTGAAAGAATAATATGATTACCAATTCGCTGAGAAGCTCTAAAGATTTAACATTTCAGAGAAAAAACATGTAAACTGTGTAATTTACTTTGTACCTGTACTACTGTTCTGCTGTAATTACTTTCCACATGTAAACTGTCACATACAGCTTGAATAACAGCTATCCCAATGCAAGTACATGCCAGAAACATACCACAAGAAATTAGTGTCAGTTCACCAGCAGACCCATGTGTAACAAGCCCTGTGAGTGAGCTATCCAAATGCACCGATTGCACTAATGAAAATAAATCCGAGTTTGTGTGACAGTCATGCTAGACAGCTGAGATCAGAGGCGACGGACCCGAAAATCCACGCGCCTGCGTTCCTGCGCTGAGGGGACACACGCCGCAGCACAGCCGCGGAAGAGGCTGCGTCTCCCCCGGCGACTCGCTTACATCACGGCCGCGCGGCGTTGCGTAAGACACAGGCAGCCCGGCCCGCTCTCCGGAGACTGAAGGGGCGGCGCGCTCCTCCAGGTCTGTAGATCAGCGGGAGCGCGCTCCTCCAGGTCTGTAAATCAGCGGGAGCGCGCTCCTCCAGGTCTGTAAATCAGGCGGGCGCGCTCCTCAGGTCTGTAACACAGCCGGCGAGCCGCTCCTCCGGTCTGACAGGGGAGCGCGCTCCTCCAGGTCTGTAGATCAGCGGTGGCGCGCTCCTCCAGGTCTGTAGATCAGCGGGAGCACAGAGCCCGCTGCCGGGCCACTCAGAGCAGAGCGCTGGGAGGGACGGGGCTTTGGGGGCTAACGGAAGCGCTGCGTTAGCACCGCTCCAGCCTGCGCCCCCCCCCCCCCCGAGGACACGGACGCCTGCTGTAACTAAACGCAGCGATTATCCGACCCGCGCGCCGAGGCCCGGAAACGTCTCCCGCCATCGGTTTCCGATGACGGCCGATCGATGGACGGATGGCGGCGGCGGCGGCGGCGCTGTGAGCCGGGACCCTGCCGAGCGCTCGGGACGCGGGGAGCCGGGCGCCGCGGTTTCCGGGTTCCTCGGCGAGCTGCGCGGCCCGCTCCCGGCTTCCTGCCGCGCTGGTCTCCCAGGGAGACCGTCTGAGGGAGAGACGCGCGCTCGCTCGCACGCCCAGCCCAGCCGACGCGCCTCCTCAGGGCCGCGCGCAGAAAGAACCCTCAAACGCCGGCGCCGTCTGACGGGCCGCTCATGCATATTTCATGCCGCGACGCTCTCGCCGACGCCATAAAGCGGATTAATTGGACGCTCGCTCAAACATTAATCGATTTAGAGTGCGCGTCTGTTTTACCGCTCTCTCCCCCCCTCGCAGTCTCTCACTCCCAGCGCTATCTTTCAAAATATACGTCAGAATGTATTTATTTTTGCTTAATTTAAAGCCTGGAGTTCATCTCGGGCGGCTCCTCTGGGGAACCCCCCTGTGAGGACTCTGGGGTGGGGGGGGGGGGGTGACCCCGTTGTGTTAGGACGGCAGGCCTGAGCTCGCTGGGCCAGCTGAGGTAACGTGCTGGGAGAGGCGTGCGGTAGCTGCCCCAGCTCTCACAAGCACACTGCTGCAATGCAGCACAGCACTGTCACTCTGCTCTTAAAGCACAACCGCACACTAACGGGGACCCCAAACCCCCCCAACCCCACCCCAAATCCCATCCCAATCTCACCCTAAATTGAAATGACCTGACCCTGGACAACTGCTGCTTTTCCCCACCTGATATAACTTGATGCAGCTAATTATTGCCTTTATTGAACCACCTGAACCTCTCCCCTCCCTCCCCCGATTGGTACTGTAGCTAGGCATTTGCAGAGAGTCTGAAAACCTGCACGACGGCAACCCTCCTGGACCAAATCTGCGCACCCCAAGCGCCAACCACACGTTTTTGAACTTCTGCTATTGTGACTGTACTCCGCAGTCGCACACGTACTGCTACCGGTGCTTTGGGGAAGTGGGAGAAAGGGAATTTAAAAAATAATGAGAAGCATCTCGCTTCCATTCTTCTGAGGAACGCAGACATACGGACCTGTATTCTGTTCCCTTCTCCGCCAACGCTCATGCGCTCCGATTCTTAACACCTGGTTTCACTAATGGATGGATTGCTCACACGTTAATTCTGCTTCATTCAAACGTTCTGGGTGAACAGGTGACTTCACCCAGAAGAAAACCCTGCTATCTCGTCTGCTCCCGCCCTCCCTCTCCTGTTGTTCCTGCTCCTCCAGTTATTTCCCTCTATCATTCTTTCCCTTCATTTCCCTGTGAATTGTTTCTCTGCACCCCACCTCTACCCAGCTGTCTCATCTCCTCTCTTTCACACTCAGTGTTTCCTTTTTCTTTTCCTCTCACTCAGTCCCTGCTCTCCTGCTCTCTCCCTCACCATTTTCACTCTCTCCACTTCACGGTTTGCCTCACTGACAAAACAAATATGCGCTCATGTTGCCAAAGCGTCCCCACAAGCAACAAACAGGGGAGAGAGCAAAAGCAAACAATGTTCCTTCAGAGTAAACACACTCGTCCTAATTGAACAGGCAGAGGAGAACAGAACGAGCGCAGAGTCTTCAGCGTCTCTCGCTGTCCCTCAGCTGAGAGGACACACGAGAGCTCTGGGAAGGCTTCTGGGAGGCACACAGCTCTGCGTTTGGTTTTTTTGCAGTTTGTTTTTAAATGAGGCGCTGTCGCAGATAACAGGGACCAAACATTGCCAGATAAGAAAATCTCTGTACAGAATTCAGATGCGCTCTGATTTTCACGAGACCTGTGTCTCTAACCACCGCTGTAACTAGGTGCCCACGGTAACGCAGCGCAAGTTGTTTTTGTCTTACCAGGTGTGAGGCGCGTTTCGGTCGCCCACAGTTTCCTGAGTTTCCACTACATTAGCTCCCCCTGACGTCACACCAGGCACCCACGGGCTCCAGGTGTCCTCTGTGAGAGATGATTGGCACCACTAATTTGCTGTGGTGCTGTCTGATCATATCACTCATAAAAAATATTCAGGCGAAGACTGTGGCCATGGCTAACTCCTAACACTGTAACTTTTTACACTGCAACTACACTTCGTAAATACAAAGTTTTTAATGTGACCAGTGTGTACGCTTGTTGAATAAGTGTGTAACTTTTCCCTTGATTACTGTATACACAAATGCTTTGTTCACAATAGTCACTGGGATTGCTTTAATCTATATTTCCATTGAAGGGGCTACCACCACAGAAACTCTGGTTGGGAAGTGCAGGATGGTTTGTGGACCTTGTGGTTATGAACATCCAGGAAAGGCCTACCCAAGGACAGAACATGCATTGCCACAGTGCTGCGCTCGGCCACCATTTTGCCCGTGACATTAAAAATGCGTGTTAGTTCATGACTCCACTCCTCAGTATCAGTAGCAGGCTGTGGTGTCTCCACGTTCTTGCCGAGCTCCAGTCTGGCACACAGGAGATATTTGGGAGCTTGGCTCCTTGCCACTTTTATCTATTTTTCGCAAATATTGATACAGTAGTTTGCAATGAGTTGTGGTGTTTTTCCTCATAACTGTTTTCAAAATGTTCTGGTCGCAAAGACCATCTCCATACCTTTTCAGTTTTTGAACAGCACATTTTCCCAGAATCGATCAGAGCTAATGCGGTGCACCAGAATGCAGTAACAGAATCTCACACGCTCCCCCTCTTTCTCTCCGCTCTGTCTCTGTCTCCAGTGTAACTGTGGTACTGAGGTCTCCAGAGTGTGGCTATGCCAGCTTTGAAGAGTGATGTGATGAGATTAATCAGGACAGGCGATGATAAACAATGTAGATATGAGTCTCCGTGGAGGAGAGAGATACAAACACTGTTCCATTCATTCTGCCTCCCCTTGCAATGTCTTACCACTGACTGAACACACACCCATACACACACGCAGGCACACACACACACGCAAACACACACACACACACACACACACACACACACACACACACACACACCACTCACACACACACACGCACACACATACCACACTCACACACACTCACACACACACACACACACACACACGCCCGCAAACACACACACACACACACACACGCACAGCACACATACTCACACACACACACACACACACGCACACCTCACACACACACACAGCACACACACTAATCACACACAACACGCAAAACAACACACACACCTACTCCACACACCTCTACACACACACACACACACACACACAGCAAACAACACACACACGCAGGCACACACACACACGCAAACACACACACACACACACACGCAAACACACACACACACACACTCACACACACACATAACACACACACACACACACACGCAAACACACACACACACACACACACACACATACACACCCAAGCTGTGGTCCCGAGGTGCATGTTAAAAACAGGCCAGCCTATTTACATACAAGCAAATCTATTCATAAATCAATCAACTTAAACTGTTCATTTTGTCCTGTCTTTCATATTAATCCTAAGATTATCCCTGTGGACACGTAACAATATTCATTACCAGACTATTGATATTTCCAGCAGCTGTTCTAAATAACTATAAAAAAGAAGCAAAACTTTGTTTAATCAAAAGCTGTCCTTGTAGTGGCAAATGAGAAAGCGTGCATATGTTGTTTTAACAAATAAAGGCTTAGCAAAAAGTAAAGCAGGCGTACCTCATGTTACAAAACGAAATAGGTTCACATATTAGGCAGATTTTGGCCTCTACCACTCTTTCCCTAATTCTCTCTCCCTGAGACTAACACACACTTATCATCTTATACCAGAAAAGGCTCAGAGTACACATAAGCAAGTCGTAAATTACACACGGGTCGAGATGGCCTTCATTTGTAAAATAAGTACAAATTTCCGCTCCTCGAACTTTGTGGGATTGCTCCAGATTGGATACGTGACCGGACTGCAGAGCCCTAATTACCTCAAAGCCATCCAGCCTGCATATTTGATGCGGGCGCTGGAAAATGGGAGACGTTCACGCTATGACAGTGTAGGTTACACGGAACGTAAGGGAGCGAATTCGGGTCCCCAAGAGGGGGACTGAGAGGGGGATTGGGGGAGCTGGCGCCAGAGACGCGGGATGAAGGGTATTTAAAGGGTACGGTGCGAGCGGAGGAGGAAATAGGATGTGATATTGTTAATGTTAACAGTAAATTAATATTCGTGTGAGGTCACCTGTAACAGTGGAGAGGGAGGTCCGTGAGAAACATCCTAATGCGGCCTGTCAGACTGAGGATGGGGGTGGGGGGAGCGGGGGGAGCAGAGCGGAATGAATCTGCAAATTAGAATGAATAATTAATGGGTGGAATCCCAAAGGGTGATGGCCATGTGATTTGGGGGGGGGTTAGGGTGGTGTTGACGGCTGGGGCCATTATGACAACGCTCACAAGAGAAGTATGCTGAGAGACACCATCATCCTCGCCTATCTAGATGACCTCACCGCGCTGACATTGCTCTAAATGTGATAAGCTGCATCCTTGCGGCTGGCTACAGCGAGGGAGTAAGAGAGGGTTTGACGGAGGTCTGGGCACAAGCTTGCTCATCATCGGAGAATGTACACACAGGGGCTGCGGTGTACAAAGAGTTCACCTGGGCTGGCGTCAGGATGCAGGCAAACACAGGAGTGCTCACAGAGGTGTGTGTGACTGCAGTGTCTACAGGAGTGTGTGACTGCAGTGTACAGGAGTGTGTGACTGCAGTGTACAGGTGTGTGTGACTGCAGTGTGTAGGAGTGTGTGACTGCAGTGTACAGGAGTGTGTGACTGCAGTGTACAGGAGTGTGTGACTACAGTGTGTACAGGAGTGTGTGACTACAGTGTACAGGAGTGTGTGACTGCAGTGTACAGGAGTGTGTGACTACAGTGTACAGGAGTGTGTGACTGCAGTGAACAGGAGTGTGTGACTACAGTGTACAGGAGTGTGTGACTGCAGTGTACAGGAGTGTGTGACTGCAGTGTACAGGAGTGTGTGACTGCAATGTGTACAGGAGTGTGTGACTACAGTGTGTAGGAGTGTGTGACTGCAGTGAACAGGAGTGTGTGACTGCAGTGTGTACAGGAGTGTGTGACTGCAGTGAACAGGAGTGTGTGACTGCAGTGTACAGGAGTGTGTGACTGCAGTGTACAGGAGTGTGTGACTGCAGTGTACAGGAGTGTGTGACTGCAGTGTACAGGAGTGTGTGACTACAGTGTACAGGAGTGTGTGACTGCAGTGTGTACAGGAGTGTGTGACTACAGTGTACAGGAGTGTGTGACTGCAGTGTACAGGAGTGTGTGACTGCAGTGTGTACAGGAGTGTGTGACTGCAGTGTGTACAGGAGTGTGTGACTGCAGTGAACAGGAGTGTGTGACTGCAGTGTACAGGAGTGTGTGACTGCAGTGAACAGGAGTGTGTGACTGCAGTGTACAGGAGTGTGTGACTGCAGTGAACAGGAGTGTGTGACTGCAGTGTACAGGAGTGTGTGACTGCAGTGAACAGGAGTGTGTGACTGCAGTGTACAGGATTGTGTGACTGCAGTGTACAGGAGTGTGTGACTGCAGTGAACAGGAGTGTGTGACTGCAGTGTACAGGTGTGTGTGACTCTGCTTCAATGTAATTAACAGGTGAAGGGGCCCAGCTAAAACATGTGTCAGTGAGGTTCACCCAGAGAGAATGCTGCAGTCATCGCTTTATCCCCCAAACTCAATACAGTCACACACACAACGATACACACACACACACACACACACACACACAATGATACCCATACACACACGTGTGCACACACACACACACACAATACACACACACACACACAATGATACACATACACACACGTACACACACACACACACACACAGACACACAAAAATACACACACACACACAAAGATACACACACCCACACAAAGATACACACACACGTGCACACACACACACACAAATGCAAAGACAAACACCCACACACACACACACACAAAGATACCCATACACACACGTGCACACACACACAAAGGTACACACACACACACAAACACACACACGTGCACACACACACACACACACACACATACAGACACACAAATGCAAAGACACACACACACACACCATGTCTGCTAAAATGCTGGAGTTTGTCCCTTTGCCTGCATTTCCCAGAGAGATCAGAAAAGCCCAGTGAAATTCCAATCACATTAGGCAATTAGTCCAATAAATTCAATTGATCTCTTCTTTTTAATTGGCCCAATTAACTGCTATTATAATCAGTTCAGTCTGAGGTGGACTTTGAAACAAATGTACAGCGTAAGTCAGATGACAGATTTTAACTCGCGTCCCCGGTGCCCCACCCTTACTGCCCCATCCCCAGAGTCCTGCTCTGTGAGCACCCCTAAACCCTCTCCCCACGCCCCGCCCCCACAGGCAGCACGCGGAGGCTTCAGGTCCACCACGCTCCCTCAGCACCGCCGCAGAAGGCCCTGCAGTCGCCGACGGTGATAAACACCGGCCTAATTAAAAGACGCTTTGATAGCTCTCAGCTGCCTTTTTAATTTCCCCTCCTCAATTAGACCTGTCGTTTACCCACTACTCCTCCAGGCGAAGTGGCTCCAAGATCACGCCAAACAAGCACAGCCACAAACACGGAAGCAAAAGAAGAAGAAAAGACACTTTAAAAAATGAAGGAAGAAGGTGAAGAATGGCTCACTGATTTGAACATGAATTGGCTTCTGCATGGTGTGGCTGACAGGATGACTGCCACAGAGACCCTCCAGGTATCAGGGCAAACACACATGTAGTTAAACACGTACGCACATTGTGTGCACATACACGAACACATACGTGTGTACACATATGCAAACAAATTCACACGCACATACTCAGACTCTTGGATACACCTGCTGAGACAAATTCTCTCTCTCTCTCTCTCTCTCTCTCTATCTCTCTCTCTCTCTCATACACACACACACACACACACGCACACACTCCCACAGTCCCACTCTAAATTGATTTCCATCCAGCGCCTCTCCTGTCTGCTCAGTCACATCTTCTGGACACAGAGAAATGCTCTTCAGCACACAAAGGGAATGAGAGAAGGAGAGAGACAGAGAGGGAGACAGGGAGAGAGAGCGAGAGAGGGTCAATATTTACTGACAGGGATGTGAGGAGAATGAGAATGAGAGCTTTTGAGGTAATGAGGGGGGGGGGGTGGATGGGGGGGCTCGGGCTGCTCTGCCATCCCTCTGCCATCGAGGAGAGGTGGTTGATGAGTTACGGACGTGAGAGCAGAGCGTTTCATTGCTTTTCACCTCTACCTCAGTCCACTTTCCCTCGCTCTGTCTTTCTCTCTCTCACATCACACTTTCTCCCCCCCCACTCTCTCCATCTCCCTCAGTATATCTCAGGTGTTCGCTCCATGAGTATCTATATGTCGGCAGATGCAGTGGTATTTGCATTGGGTCACTGTAATGCAGCCATATGGACCATAGAAGGCAAGGCTGACCGTTACAGGACAAACAGATGTTTCAGAGCGGCTGTGCTTTCTTATTTCTTTTATGGTGGAAATTAAATTCCAGACGACAGCTCTCAGCAAAGATTATATGCTAAACGATGGGTGTGTAGCATGAGTGGGCTGAACCACCACTGACCACATGGGTGAGAGAGTGCTCAACCGCCACTGACCGTGTGGGAGTCAGAGTGCTCAACCACTACTGACTGTGTGAGAGTCAGAGTGCTCAACCACTACTGACCGTGTGGGAGTCAGAGTGCTCAACCACTACTGACCGTGTGGGAGTGGGACTGCTCAACCACCACTAACGTGTGGGAGTGGGAGTGCTCAACCACCACTGACCGTGTGAGAGTGGGTCTGCTCAACCACCACTGACCGTGTGGGAGTGGGAGTGCTCAACCACCACTGACCGTGTGAGAGTGGTCTGCTCCACACTGCGTGTGGGAGTGGATGCTCAACCACTACTGACCGTGTGAGAGTGGGTCTGCTCAACCACCACTGACCGTGTGGGAGTGGGAGTGCTCAACCACCACTGACCGTGTGGGAGTGGGAGTGCTCAACCACTACTGACCGTGTGAGAGTGGGTCTGCTCAACCACCACTGACCGTGTGGGAGTGGGAGTGCTCAATCACTACTGACCGTGGGGTAGAGTGTTACTACTGACCGTGTGAGATGGGTCTGCTCAACCACCACTGACCGTGGAGTGGAGGCTCATCACCAGCCGGTGGGTGGGTGCTCAATCACCACTGACCGTGGGGTGGGTGTCAATCCATGCGTGTGAGTGGGGTGAGTTTTTCTTTTGGATGTATAATGTTTACTTCTCCTTTTGGCATAAGATGGATCACGATATAACAGTCTGTGTAACAGCAAATTAAACTGCCGTTTTCTTTTTTTTTCTGGATACGTGACAAAGGATGTTCATTTGACTGCTTATTTTTTTTATTGGATTTGTTTAGTTTCTTTTTGAGGGCTGACCTTCTGGCTCCCTCCCACGCGCTCCTTTTCACACTTTCTCCCTCTGTTTCTGGTCTTTTTTCAGACGGCAGCCGGTAGGAGAGCTACTGTAACCGTCGCAGGGAGACCTCCTCGCGCTCTGGCCGGGTCACACGCTCCGCCCATCCATCAGGTTTGGTGAGGGCCGGTGCGGCAGGGTCAGGACTTCACTTAGAGAAGCCGTGCGCCGGGGCGTCTGGGGCGGGGCTGCGGGTCAGAGGTCACGGGGGAGTTCTGTGAAGGAGGTTCTGTGAGGATACTGAACTTCACAGTGGGGGGGGGAGCTGCAGGCAGAGAGCGTCTCTATGCCGACTGAGATTCAGTTTCTCTAACAAAGGGGCGGGGTCTCTGGCGTGAGCCTCAGAGCTGATCTCAGAGCAGGAGGAACATCCTGATCTCTCTGCGGCGACAGAAGCCCCCTCAAATCACACCACTGTCGGATTTAAACATCATCCAATCAAAACTGCTCTCAAATGTGCATGCGGCCATAAGCTCGTGCCAGAACACAAAATACACATACACACATTCTGACATGCAAACATTTACACATGCACACAACACACAAACATGTACAAATACACATACACACATTCTGACATGCACACTATATACACACACAAACATGAACATGAACATATGCACGCGATACAAATGAATGCAAGAAGCACACAGGAGCACACACACACACACGCGCATGCAAAGCAGCCGCGCTGATAAACGCAGAGTTTATCTCTGTCCCGCACGCGCAGGTGCAGACGGCGGGGAGACGCGGGATCTCTGGCCAGCGCGGGCCGCCCCGCGGCAGCGCGCCCCGCGGCCAGCCGAAACCATTTAACAGAGGTCCCGGGACGGCGCGTCCCGCCGGGCGCTATCTGAGACGCCGCGGCGCTGGGGACGCACCCGCGGATACGGAGCGCGACCAGAGCGCCGCATCGGAACAGATCACAGCCCTCCAGACTCCGCCTCCCCCCGCCCATACTTCTGACATACGGTAAACGGGCGGAGAGGAGTAATAACGACGGCTTGGTGGCGTGCGTGGGAGCCAGACGCCGCTCCGGGTGACGGCTCACTCAGCGCCGCGCAGAGAGGGGACGCCAGCGGCGGCGGTTTGGCCGGGGGGGAGGGGGAGAGAGCGTGCTCCTTCCCCAGAGTAATCACTCCACCGCGGCACAGCCGTCCGCGTGACAGCCACTTAAATCACTGGTTTTAACTCGCGCCGGGACGGAAGATGCTATTTCGATTTCTGCGGTATTGTTTTTTTTGTTGTTTTTCGTTTTTTTTTTCCTGCCAGCGGAACGGAATGTTATTAGGAATGAATGTTGAAGAAATAGAAACGGAAAGTGAACAGGTCAGCAACTTCGGCTTATTGCGCTGCTCGGGTTCACTTATCCACATTATTTTTGATGTACGAAAATCTGACTTAAAAATGCACTGAGAGGGAAATAACTTGAGTAAGGTTGTGCCCAGTAATTACACGCTAGTGTGTAAACACAGGAAGATGAGCGCAGCGGTTTGTACAGTGAATAATGCAGCTCCGCCTGCCTCAGTATCTCCCTGCATTCGCTAATTATATTGATTTCCTGTTTCCAGGCTGACGGCCACTGCCTTTCACAGGACAAAGCAAACCAGGTCAACAAAGAACTTCTCTCCACCAACATGGCACCTCCCTCAGTCCTGTACACACACACACACACACACACACACACACTCCCTGGAACGCAAGCTTACATTATCATGCACATAATCACAAATACATACATATTGTACATACACGAACACTCATACGTAAAAAACCTCCCCCCCCACACACATAAAGATACCATCAAAAACAAACACAGACTAACATAGATGTGCTGTGCATGCACGTTCCTTCTGAAGCATACATGCGCACACCAATACATACATACACACACAGACACACACACACACACACACACACACACACACACACACACACACACACACAATTACCCAAGGGTTCCTGGAAGAAGAACAAGAAGAGATGAGAAGAGCTTGTTTTTTTTTCTTTCAGAGCGACAGAAACAGATTTTAAAGCCATCTGGCATTTGGAGGAAAATGATATAAGACACAGGATCACTGTTTTTCTGCTTTCACGCTGCCCTGTACTATATGGGACTTGACACACTGAGGGTCTAAGGGACAGAACTAAAGCACAAAATCTTTGCAAAACCCAAAACGTTCATTATTGCTTGATGCAACAACCTCTTTTCTCTACTGAAAGTCCAAAGACTCGTAACAAAGCTGAGACTTCAGCACTGGCTTCTGAGCCCAGTCTAGACAGCTCTAGTCCTAATACCCCTCCAAGACTAAGACCTGCTCCAGGCCCCATACCCCTTAAAATACTAAAACCTGCTCCAGTTCTGACACCCCTTCAGATACTAAAATCTGCTCCAGTCCCAAAATATCTCCACATCTTGAAAACTGCTGCAAATCTGACACCTCTTCAAATCCTGAAATTTGCTCCAGTCCCAAAAGCTCTCAAATCCTGAAACGTGTCACAGACCTGGCAGCTCTCTAAATTCTAAATCCTGTAAGCCTGTTGACCTCTCCGTGACCCCTACATTGAAATGTGGTTTTGATACCCTTTGTGAGTACAGCTAACCACCTGTCATAGATAACAACAAGACACACGTACAGTGTTCGCTACGAGGCGAAACATGCTCTGATTCTTTCTCTATCCCCCCCTCCTTCCGTTACACACACACACACGCACACATGCACACACACACACGCACACACGCACACACACACAAGCACGCACACACATACACACACACACACACCCACACACACGAGCATGCGCACACACACACACACACACACACACACACACACACCACATGCACAGCACACACAGCACACACACACACACACCACACCACACACACACACACACACACACACGCACACACGCACAGCACACACACACACGCACACCACACACTGCCCCACACACACACACGCACACACACACACACACACACACACATGCACACACACACTCACACACATCAACACACCAGCACACACGACACACACACACACGCCACTACCACTGCCACCATCTCACTCACCGCACACGCACACACACGCACAGCACACCACACGACCACACACTACACACACACACACACGCACACACACACACGCAAACACTCATTGGTATGAGTGTGATGAGATCTGGAGGCTCTCTGGCTGGTACCCAGCAGAAGACTCTGACAGTCCTGCGTACTGCATGGGAATTACAGGGGCCAGATAAACAGGCATGAGATCATTCACACGAGCAGAGAAAAGGAGAGGGGTGGGAGGAGAGAACCAAGAGAGGGAAAGAAGATGGGAGCCCAGAGGACGGGGAAAGAGAGGCATGTCTTGTTCTCATCAATAAATGCTGTCAAATGTCCCCTAGAACTGCACATTTGAAAAACAGAAGCAGACAGAGGGGCAATGTAGAGGTGAGATTTAGGTCACAGCAGTGTGATCAACACACACACACACACACAGAAATACATACACACACAGTTGTAAAACAAAAAGGCTTTAGTTCATATACAGTGAGCTCAAGGTTCTGGCAGGACAGGGTGTGGCAGGGAGAGTGGTGAATCATGTTCCTCTGCCCCTCAGTCAGTCAGGCAGGCTCAGATGAACAAAGCCCTGGCTGTAGGACTCAGTAGGCTGTAGGGCTGTAGCCCACACTCACAGAAAACACCTTTACAAGCCCCGTCACTCGCTAGCGTAGAACAACAGATCGTGCTTTCCACATAAAGCTTACACCCACGCGTACGCACACACGCACATTTAAGACTACTAACACTGCTTAATGAATTCCTACAGTTATACAGATCATCAGGCAGGTTTCTCAACCGCAGGTTCCAGTGAAGGGTGTGTGTGTGTGTGTGTGCGCGTGTGTGCGTGTGTGTATGAAGAATGCATTGTTTCCCAACATCATCTCACATCACAGCCCAACTACTCTCCTCTCAGGCACCATGTTGGAGGGGAAATCCATGCATCATAAATAAGTTGCAGAATGCACCTCATCAAATTACTCATGTGAGCAATAGTGAAGGGTTAATATGCACCATTCACATAGACCTACCAAGAGATTCCTCAATATAAACACCCGTAAGTGGTGACAGATATTAGAAAGCACAATTATTAATCATAATGAATACACAGGGAGATACAAGCTGGCATTCCAGTCATAAAGAAAAGCACATTCCTACATCCTTTAATAATCAGAAACACCTTCAATATGTTCTCACTTTTTACTTATTCTTCCCCTTTGAGAGATCATTAAATTAAAAACATACATAATTTCCCCGCTCTGCCCGGGACTGCAAGACAGCACACACGCCATCAGCTTCCTATATTTGTCTGTTCCACTTCTCCTCTCTGCCTTTCTTTTTCCCTCCGTCTCTCTCCCTCTTTTATTTGCGATGGCTCCCGGCGTTAATGTGACCTTTATGGGCTGTCAGTTCGTTCGCCGGTACGTCAGTCATCCTTTCCCATTAAGACGACGGCTCTATCAGGCTGTCGCCGCGGCGACGGCGGGATTAAAGAGGCGCGGGGGGACCGTTTTTAACCGGCGGATGACGGCGGCTCCGCCCCCCGGCCCCCTGGGGCCCGGCCCCGGCGCGGCTGGTGGACGGGGGCGTGCGGGGCCGATTGCGGGCCCCCTGGACGCGGGGCCCGTCAGTCTCCTGCGCAGCGGAGCGGCGAGCCACGTCCCCCCCGTGCACCTGCAGCACCTGCTTATCCGGCTCCGCCCTCGCCAGATTAAACGCCCCGGAGCGGGGAGAGAGAGAGAGAGAGAGAGAGAGAGAGAGAGAGAGAGGAGAGAGAGAGAGAGAAAAAGAGAGAGAGAGAGAGAGAGAGAGAGAGAGAGAGAGAGAGAGCTCACACAGCCTCCCCGCTTTTATCTGAACAGGACGTCCCGGAGTCTGGGGGGCCGGGATTCAATACGAGAGGCGCATAGACACCCCCCTCCTCAGAAGCAGTGCAGGCAGAGCGCCGAGCTGCAGGTGTGATAAACAGCCCCGCCCCCTCTTCAGCCTCCTGCTTCTGGGGAAGAGAGGTTCTGCTGGACTTCAGAGAGCAGAGAGGTGTCTTCGCCTGGCTTCACCCTTTTGGAAAACATGACTGGACTGAGACTAGGTCAGCCAGTGGACCGGACAGACAGAAGGACAGACAGACCTCCCCCTCTGCATCCTCACCTGCAGGACTGTGGGAACACACCTGGGTGTCCCTGGCTGCACCTCTAACAGCTTCGCTTACAGACATCTGGTGTTTTCAGGCCTTTGAAAAACTATTTCACAGAAGCAGGATAGAATTTCAAAGCTTTGGCATGGAAAAAAACACCGTGCTTTTATTCCACAGTAGTTATTCCGCATCTGAACAGAATTTGCGTGCTGTTTAATCTCTGATTTGAGCCTTTAAAATCATTTCATCCGCATCCTCCCCTGTTACCTTTGAGTGTGAGTCACCTGCCCTGTGGACTGCAGCTGACTTCAAAATAACATGGAGATGGTGGGCAGTGAGGGGACAGGTAAGGACAGGTGGGGATAGGTGGGGATAGGTGAGGACAGGTGAAGACATGTGGGAATGTAGGATGCCCTGAGGCAGGTGTGCGGAGGAAGAGGAGTTCCAGGAGTACAGAGCAGTGATTGGACAGAGAAGAATATTCAGCTTTTTTGCTCAGCTGACAGGCTCATTTCTGTCTGTTTTTTTTTTGTTGTTTGCTTAAGTTTAGATGAAGGTAGGTACTACCCCTGTCACTGTCTTCTTTAGACTAATAATGCCATCCAAACCACCACCCCCCACTCCCACCTAACACATCTGTGGCACAGTACAAGGGCCACACCTCTGGGCCACAGCCCAGGGGACACTGATTACATTATCCCAGGGGCCAGTTACACCAGCTGTTCGACGTAGAATGTGCGCAAGATCAGATGTAAAAAAATACACCTGTTGCACCAACTTTCCTACACTTGGGTGTAAATTCTATGCCTACTACAAGTTAGGAGTAAGTGAAACTTCCGGACTATTCTCCTAGGTAACACTCTTAGCAAAATTCAAAACAACAACCTCTGAATATGGCATGTCTCGTTTGCAGATTGCCCAACCAGCGTGCTTTCAGACGCAAGAGACTATTGCGAGACCAAACAAATCCTCTGCATGCAGGGATAGCAAGTTGATTAAACGCTTTTGTTTCAGCAGGGTTGAGCGGTGTGAATTAATCGACCAGCGCTCATTTCAATTAGAGCACATCTCTGACCAGAACAGCGCACTGTCTCCAGCATTGCAGTTCCATGCCAACAGTGCTTTTCAGAATACTTTTATGGGGTAAGATTAATGTTAACAAATCAATCAGTAGTAGTATTGTAGCCTAGCAACGCACACTACCTAGCAACATTTGCACGATAGAATATATCAATATGAACGCGCATTGTCTGTGCTGGACTTAGCAGCGCCTAGTCTTATTTTTAGATGGTGCAAATATTGCACAGGTGTAAATATTGAACACATCAGACATAGCTACAACTGACTTAACAGATAAGACTACCATTTTTACATTCAGCTGGTGTACCCGGCCCCTGGGGACAAAGCTCTGAGGACACAGCCCTGGGGACACAACTCTGAGGACACAGCTCTGAGGACACAGCCCTGGGGACACAGCCCTAAGACACAGCTCTGGAGACACAGCCCTGAGACACAGCTCTGAAGACACAGCCCTGAGACACAGCCCTGGAGACACAGCCCTGAGACACAGCTCTGGAGACACAGCCCTGAGACACAGCTCTGGAGACACAGCCCTGAGACACAGCTCTGAAGACAGAGCTCTGAGACACAGCCCTAAGACACAGCTCTGGAGACACAGCCCTGAGACACAGCCCTGAGACACAACTCTGAGGACACAGCTCTGAGACACAGCTCTGAGACACAGCTCTGAGACACAGCTCTGAGACACAGCCCTGAGACACAGCTCTGGAGACACAGCCCTGAGACACAGCTCTGGAGACACAGCCCTGAAGACAGAGCTCTGAGACACAGCCCTAAGACACAGCTCTGGAGACACAGCCCTGAGACACAGCCCTGAGACACAACTCTGAGGACACAGCTCTGAGACACAGCTCTGAGACACAGCTCTGAGACACAGCCCTGAGACACAACTCTGAGGACACAGCTCTGAGACACAGCTCTGAGACACAGCTCTGAGACACAGCTCTGAGACACAGCCCTGAGACACAGCCCTGGGGACACAGCTCTGGAGACACAGCCCTGAGACACAGCTCTGGAGACACAGCCCTGAAGACAGAGCTCTGAGACACAGCCCTGAGACACAACTCTGAGGACACAGCTCTGAGACACAGCTCTGAGACACAGCTCTGAGGACACAGCCCTGGGGACACAGCCCTGAGACACAGCCCTGAAGACAGAGCCCTGAGACACAGCCCTGGAGACACAGCTCTGAGGACACAGCCCTGGAGACACATCCCTGAGACACAGCTCTGGAGACACAGCCCTGAAGACAGAGCTCTGAGACACAGCCCTGAAGACAGAGCTCTGAGACACAGCCCTGAGACACAGCTCTAAGACACAGCCCTGAGACACAGCCCTGAAGACAGAGCCCTGAGGACAGAGCTCTGAAGACACAGTCCTGAGACACAGCCCTGAGACACAGCCCTGAAGACAGAGCTCTGAGACACAGCCCTGAAGACAGAGCTCTGAGACACAGCCCTGAAGACAGAGCTCTGGGTGCAGGAAACTGTTGCTACCTTAAGCTCTGTTGTGGCTGACATGCAGACACTGGACTCTGTCGAAGCCTGTCCCCTGTGTGTCTGTCCCTCTTCATTACAACAGCATGGATGATCTAGACCCTGTACTACACTACTGCAGTAAGCAATACATCACTGGTGATTCAGTACTCAGTCTTTAAACTATACTACAGGGTTAATCATTACATCACTGCTGATTCAGTACTCAGTCTTTAAACTGCTCTGTAACATTAATCAATACACCACTGGTGATTCAGTACTCAGTCTTTAAACTGCTCTACAACATTAATCAATACACCACTGGTGATTCAGTACTCAGTCTTTAAACTACACTACCGCATTAATCATTATTTCACTGGTGATTTAGTACTCAGTCCCTACAGTAAATTACTTCAGTGCCATCATCTGTGATCCAGTACACAGTTTCTGTACTACTTTATTGTATTTAAATATTACAGTACAAAACTGTAGAACACGTTCTTCTTGTAAGCGTCCCAATGCACTTTACAAAGGAATTCAAATTAACACTGAGAAAATCAGAATCAGTAAATCCGAACTGGTTTGGACTAATAGTCCACTGTAACAGATACAGGCGCATAAGAAGAGTGAACACATCACGAAACCCGATTAAAGAAGCCAGCTGAAGCTGCCCCTCTTCCCTCCAGAGAGAGGGTTTATGGGACAGTTACATCACAGTGTTCTGAAGCGCACGCCCCCATGCTCCCACGGTGCGGTCATCGCCCCCGCCCTGGCTACGCGCTGCGTATTCGGGGGGCTGACCCCGGTCCCACGGGCCCGGAGCCAGCTCGCAGGGGGAGGTTAGCTCAGGTCACCCGAGTCCCAGCAGCTCTGGCAAGGCAGCCGCGCCGGGAGAGCTGCAGCCGGGCGGATAAGTTTTAATTAACTTTGCTGCGTCAGGAGGAGAGGTGCAGAGAAGGGCGAATTTCGGGAGAGAGGCACGGGGCGGAGAGGTGAGCTTCGTACCCTTCTCCGGCTAATGAGAGCCAACCTGACGTGACCCCGCCCGCCAACGCCATCCGCCGCGACGCCGCGGCCAGAAGGCGCTGCAAGCTGAAAATCCGCCCGCCGCTACCTCCACCTCTGCTCACGTACCCTAAAACTCTCTCTGGCTGCACACCCCTTTCCCTCCTCGCACTGAGAGGAGTCAATGCTCCCTCTTTCACACCCCACCTTTATCTGTTTTTCCATTATTCCTGGAAGCGAAGTGTGGTTTCATTCCAGCACATCGAATGATGCAAATCACAAAAAATATTTTTTTTATTTTCAAAAAAGACATTTCTTAATTGTCGCTTAGGACTTTCATTCACCTTTTTAGCACGTCGTTTTATCACAATCTTGCGAAGAGCTGAGAACGAACCATGTAGCGCTCAGACAGAAACACAGGATACCCAATCTCCCCCCGCAGCTATGAAATGGTTTGACCCCTGAGTGGGTGCAGAGCTTAATGAGAAAACTGCAGGTCAGAGATCAGGAGAGGGAAACCAGGCAAACAAAAAAACAGCAGCCAGCATTAGCTTAACTGCTTGAAAACAAGTGATTTCAAGATGTGACTCAAAATGTGGGTGCAGAATTTTGCATAAATTACAGGTCATTCCATAAAGTTTTTTTTATTATTATTTAAGTATGTTTATTGGTGGGCAAGCCAAAGACATCAAGGGAGTGTCATATTACTGGCTTTTGAACTATTTGAGCTGGCTAAAACTTATATTTGTCATAAAATGATAAACAATTATAAAAACAAACAGTATTGCTTCACTTTTCATGAGATCAATGACTTCAAATTTTGTGTATGTGTGCGTGTGTGTGTGTGTGTGTGTGTGTGTTGAGGGAGGGTGGACGGTAGCATGTGCATGAAACATAGTCTTTGCTTTTCATATTTTTTATGCAAGGACAAATAGTGAGCGTGGCATACGCATTTGCATTTTCTCTGTGAAATAACTACTGGTGTGACAAGCATGACGGCCAGGCAGGAAGACGTGCCGCTCTGTGGAGAGTGGACATTTCACAGAGGAACAGAGAGTTATTTGGAGGGAGGCCTTTGATCTGGTCTCTGACTCGGGGGCGCAGTGGGACAGCAGCACCCCTGCGATTTTGCCGGCACCCCAGAGAGGAACCGTGCAGGCGCCCTCTCGGCTGGGGGGCGCTCACAGAGGAACTCTAAAGGCAGGTTTGAGGTGCCCTGTGGACCTCCTCCTCAACCACAATAGGACCGAGCCCATTTTAGAACATGGGGTCTGCAACACACAAAACCGAGTGCATTGTATTGGGATCTGTAGAAGTGCCGAAGGAAAGCGTTTGGTTGGATACGCCAGGTATTTAAATACTGGCTTTGTAGAGGGGCGTTTACATTGGGTTTATTTTCAAGCTCTTATCAGCTCCATATGTATTTTGTGCTTCAATGAGACCTGTTTTGTAACATATGAGAAAAACTTCACTAAGAATCACTAAGATGTAACATTACTTCTGAGATTTGTGTGTGTGTGTGTGTGTGTGTGTGTGCGTGTGTGCGTGTGTGTGTGTATGTGTGTGTGTGTATAGGTATGTGTGTGTGTGTGTGTGTTTGTGTGTGTAGGTGAGTGTGTATGAGATATATAGAGCCTATCTTGCCCAAAAAGTCTTCAAAAGTTTACAGAAGCAAATTATTTCCTACTTTAGGAACCCAATTATGTGTGTGCTTTTATTTTAATGAATGTGTGGACAGGGCAGAAAATGCAATGAATTGATAAAACAGTCATTAGTATTTAATCACACCAACATCAGCGGTCATTAGCGATGATTTCCAAAATGTTTTTCTAATTTTCCGCTTGTGGTATTAATGGTTTAATTATGCGATTATACACTATATTACTTTGCATGCATTTTGCCATTATGCTCCCAGGCAACAGTTGCTGTTTCGGTTTTGGAATTTGCAGGTCAGCATCATGAATAAAATATCACTTTAAAAAAAGCAGTTCAGGGGAAAAAAGCGGCAGTTTAAGGGGTTTTAACAGAGGCAGCAGGATGTGACGCGCCGTAGCGCGATGGCTCTGATGTTGTTGACACTCCTGTTCCTGTCGCATTTGTCAATTTGTTTTCCTTCCATTTCCTGCAGTGAATATTGACGTGGCTGTTGGAAGCCCTCGCGGGGCGAACAGGAACACAAACAAACCCTGCTGCCTCACAGCAAGGCCGGGACAGGGGGAGGGAAACGCTCGGCACCCCCACACCTCCCCAAATCCTACGCCGCAGCCCCGCCTTGCTCGTACGGATAATTAACACGGACAGGCCAATAGGAGGGGAAGCGGGCCTGCGGAACCCTGAAGCTCCTGGAACGAGCCTTATCCTCTGGTCTGAAGGGGCTCAGACAGGTGAGGCTGTAATCAGATGACACTTCACTCTGGATTCGCATTTAGTCTTCGTGGAGGATAAATACACACACGTAAAGACATGGAAACAGGAGACAGGGCAGGGCTTAGGAAGAGGGGGTGGGGCATAGGAGTAAGGGAGGGCATGGAGGCAGGGTGGGGCATATGGGGAAGGGGAGGGGCATGTGAGGCAGGGGGTGGGGCATAGGAGTAAGGGGAGGGGCATGTGAGGCAGGGGTGGGCGTATGAGGAAGGGTGGGGCATATGAGGCAGGGGTGGGGCATAGGAGGCAGGGGGTGGGGCATAGGAGGAAGGGGTGGGGCATGTGAGGCAGGGGGTGGGGCATAGGAGGAAGGGAGGCATGTGAGGCAGGGGGTGGGGCATAGGAGGCAGGGGGTGGGGCATAGGAGGCAGGCAAAGGGGCTCATGGTAGAGACTGAGGAACACAAGAGCAGGGAGCAGGGGCAGGGGAACAGGTGTTCCCCCCTCAGTAGAGCATGTCAACCAAGCCGTGACTTCATGAGTCCCTTATCAGCAGGGTCATCGCTCAGTAATTAGTTTTGCTTTAATGGGCCCTCGTTAGGTCAGGGGATTCCTGTAATCCCCCTATCTGCCCACTTCTTGACGAGCTCTTACCGGTAATCTCTCTAACCTATCTGCAACTGTCTGCGGTGTGCTGGGAAGCAGAGGCACGATAATGAGAAATACTCCTGTAAACACCCCCCTCACCATCGCTGTCTGGGCCTCCTCATAGAGCCTGCAGTTAAATCAGCTCTCTCTCTCCGTCTCTCACCCACACGCTTACTCACACACACACACACCCACACGCACACACACACAAACATAATAAAGCAAACCCCGCACAAATCCTCACCACACAAAAAATGAAGGCAAATGCACAGCAGACTAAAGGAGCACATGCTACGACACACCCACAAACTCTGCATTAAAGCAAAACAAATTTTTCCCACAAATATGGGGAAAAAACAGGGAAACACACCCATTTATCGCTCCCAAGCCCACCCAGATAGTTAAGTCTCTGAGATGAAGCCTAATTAAGGTCTAATTATCAACTGTGAAAGCCCCACCCTCTACAGGTGCTGACACTACATGTGCTCATTAATATTCGCGGCAGGGTTATGCAATGGCGGGAGCAAACAGGATGTAATTGAAGGCAGTTTAACTTCATGAGACAAGATAATTGGGATGGAGGGGGGAGCAGATAAATCTGCAAACATTTAATTGAGACTTTACGCAAGAAAGCATAAAACTGTACAAAGGGCCTTTTTAATTCCATCTAGTGATCCATAGAGTAATGCAGACATTTCCAGTTTAACCCCTCATTAAACAAAAACTACCAAACAAGCACAATTTCACCTTCTGAAAATGCATGATGCACACAAACACCACAAGCAGTCTGAGCTATGAAAAGACCTGGGAGTTTTAGATGCAGATGTATTAAGGTTGTGTACTTCAGAGTAATGGATACTCACTCCTGTCCATCTGGAGCAGGTTCATCCTGCTGTGTTTCTCGACTCAAATCTACCTTCTCTGCTAGCAGAATGCTGTGTGGAAGGGGTGCAGGGCACCATGCTGTGCGGCCATGTTGGTGAGGTCAGAAGGGGTCATGGGGTTACGCCAGCCCAGGTAATGCGGGCCGACAAGGCAGTGGTTCTACTCGGCTAGCACCACACCAAGCGGCTAGCGCCTCACCAAGCGGCTAGCGCCTCAAAGGCCATTGTTAAAGCATAAAGTTGAAATGAACACTGTGGCCGCACTTTGTTACTCTTTCTATTGATAATAAAAAGGATACTGCTTATTAACTACGAACTTAATAAAAAGTGTGAGTGTAAAAGAAGAAAATAATCAAAAAAGGAAATTGTATATCCTTTGGCTTATCATAGTTATTAACTCAAATTACTTTTATATGCAGAAAAAAAACAATGCTTCAGCACTTTCTGTGCTATTATTTCTGTATTATTTGAAACTGGTGATGATGATGAAGTTCAGGCAGTAGCAGTGAGATAGAGTAAACCGTGCGGATGAGGGAGGTGTTAGTCAGGTACAGTACAGTGAGCTGGTGTTGGGGTATTCCCATCATGCCTCAGCGTGCAACCTTGCGCAGCTCACCCTTCCCGTGACCTTGAAAGGCAGGACAGGAGGGACCCGCCAACACCTTCCGTGCCGAAGCCGACAGACCCGCAAAACCCGCAGCGGAAGTGTTAACCAGCGCTCCCCCCCCCTGCGAGAACAGCACCACATCTCATTCTGTCCGTACTTCCACTACCTGCTCCCAATGCTGAAACACGCTCCCTGAAACACCGGTGCCTCCTGCCTTCTGACCCGCTGAATATTCTCTCCAGCGGATTAGTGCGGGAGAGACTTGCTTAGCGTTTTATTACTTGTTCCATTTTATCTACTTCACCAGGGTGGCCAGATTTGGGGTTTTCCATCATTTGTAAGGGTTTATGAAAGATTGATGGGGGATATTTCAGTGTAAGTATGAATGAGAGACTATGGTAGGTGGGGAAAATGTAAAGGAGGAATATATAAGGCAATAGTCTTGGAAATCAGATTGGGAGTTAACCAGGGACGTGAGCTTTCCCATTGTCACAGGCATCTGGCAACAATTCACAATACGCAGCACCCCCATTTATTGCCTGCAAAAGTCTAATTTAGTTTGCAGAAAGCAGACTGAAGCCATAAATAATCATTTTCAGACCAATGCTACACAATCAGCGTGCTCTCTCTGCCGCGATGCCAGGAAGGACGGGGGCGGGGCACAGCGCCGCTCCCCCTCTTTGACTGCTGTCAATCATTGTGCCGTTTGCAGAAGCTCGGGAAGCGTTCAGCACCACGGACAGCAGCAGGCCAGCCCCACAGGCACGCACAGCCGGGGCTGATTGGTAATCAACCCAGGTGTCGCTCGCTGTGTCTGTCAGGCCTTTCAGAGGCCGAAAGGAAACGCGCCAAGTCCTCCCTATCTCAGCCGTCTGAAGCACGCTCCGAGCCTCCCCAGGCCGAGGGCCTTTAAGGGCTTGTTTCTGTGTCGGATACATCTTCTGTTCTTCTGAACCCCCAAAGGAGAAGGTAAAGGGATGTGTAGCCCTATGGCCATCTGTTGCTGTCTCTTTATCCGCTCCCCATACAGCCCTGGGACCACGCCCATCACAATTTCTGCTTTTTCTTAGACAAGAACAAAAGCACAACACTGTTTCTTTAATTTTGTGCACATGAACTCAAACAGAAAATAATGTTTGTGGGGGGAAAAAACCCACACCCAACCGAGGTATAAGCACCTAGAGAACTATTGATTACAGCCCTGGATACTTGAAAAATAGATTTTTCACCAATGTTCACCATGGAAACCTTTTCTCTATTGTTGGATTATTACCCTTTATCATCATTATCTGTAATGACATAATCCAGTATCTTCCACTGCAGTGACACTCAACAGAGAGGAAGTGTGGAGGACCATTAGAGGTGACACCTCCCCATAATCACCCCTATAACTGGGGAAGCAGCAGTGACAATATTATTCATTTCTATCACCCTCTGCTCTCCTGTGTACACAGACCTAACATATGATCTGAGTAAAAACTGGGGATCCACTCAATAAAACGCTTTTTCCTCATCAAGAGAAACAAGCCCACATTCACGTGTTTGAGCACCGTGTCACAGAGCACGCAATTACCTAAAAACTAAGGAGTAAAGACGGGCCGACCCGTAAAACCCTGCGGTTCATCAGTACGGATGAGTAAACTCATTGCACTCTGTGGCCTGTTAGAGGGTACTTTAATGGAGAACACAAGAGAGACTTTTAGAGGAAGGAAAGACAAAACAGCAGCAACAAATGCAACAAACAACAGCACGCATCACTTTGTTTAAGTGAACAGAAAGTTAAGAAGGGAAAGTGAAAAGAGAGGGAGACGGGGACAGAAATGGAATTCAAATTTTAACGACTCCCTTTATTTATCTAGTGTTGGGGCACAACATACAAAACCAACCAATCGACAATGTACGAATATAAAAAATGAGATAAAACATAAACAAGAAAAAATAAAAGATTTAGCCTGAAGTCAAAACAAAAAATGTTAAAAAACACTATCAAGAATCACCCAAAGGCATCTGCAAATATTACTGAGAGAGAGAGAGAGAGGGAGGGAGGGAGAGAGAGAGAGAGAGAGAAAGGGTGAGAGGGAGGGAGGGAGGGAGAGAGGAGGGAGGGAGGGAGAGAGACTGTCACAAGGACCAGGGGACAATGGTGTTAATCCCTTTACTTCACAGAGCTGACAGTGTAGAAGGCAGGGGGCCCACAAATCACTTACCAGCCGCTCCCCCCCACCCCCCACCCCCCCCCACACACACACTCTCTGAAAAGCACCCCATCTCTGGCCACTCTAGAGGTGGAAGCCCAGAGTAGAAACAGAGCAAAATTCAATTTCAGCATCCATCTACTGCCACACTTCAGTCACACAAGACATTTTCCTCTTTTTTTAAAATCAATTTCGATTTCCATATCGTTCCTCTTTTCCAATATGGTTTGGCACGGTGGCTGGGGGGTGCCGGGGTGGCGTGGGCATTCAGATCGATTCTGAAAGGGGAGATCGCAGAGATAGAATTGAAATTGAAGGACAGACTCATTCAGAGCTCTGAGATCAATGGGCGGAGTGGTTACTAGAAATGAGCTCACAAGATTAATTAACAAACTAACGGATTGTTTAAATGGCGGGAGACGACCTCGTGTGGAAACTTTATTTAACAGCTGCATGTCCAGTTCCACGCACAGTCCGAAGAGAGGAATACAGGAGAATATGTGGGATGGATGATATGGAAAAATATGGAAGACAGTAAAGCCTCCAGTGCATTCCACAGCAAGGAACGCAGCACAGGAAAGATTACCCCTGCTGAGACTTAGATTTTTTTTTTTTCTAAATATCAATCCAGGTTCCCAATTCCACACTCCTGTCCGGGGGAGATTATTCAAGGTTAAATCACCTGCAAAAAGGAAAGAAATAAATGACGTCTGGGGCAGATCAAGATGGATTTCAGGATGATTCCCGGTCTGGTCCACAACTCATTTGAAAATGACGCCCCCGTCTTTCCTCCCCCTTTAATTACAATCCATCACCCGCCCGTCC
>NC_057940.1:24608505-24626005 GCF_018555375.3 Anguilla rostrata
TTATGATGACCACCTGCTTTCCATTTTAGCATCTCTGCATAAATCCTGAAAATTGCCTTCAATTGGTACACTGAAACCTAGCCGATCCTCGTGGTTCACTGTCCTATTTGTTTCATTTCAGATTCTACATCACAAGTCAAGAGAGACGACTTGACACTGCATCCACCTTTAACAACAGGCATGGCACATCAGGCCCTTCCCCAAACCTCTGCCCAACTCCAGTCCTGCCCTATACCCCTCCTACACTCCAGCCCCACCCATTCCATCAGTCTACCCATTCCTCCAATACTCTAGCCCCATCCCTTCATTCGCCCCCTTCCTTCATAGTCTAGCCCAGGATGGCCCAATCCTGTTCCTGGAGATCTACCCTCCTGTATGCTTTCATTCCAACACAAACAAAGCACTCCTAATTCAACAGCTGGAGATCTTGTCACTGCTAATTAGTAGAATCAGATGTGCCAAAAATTGGGGTTGAAATGAAAGCCTCCAAGATGGTAGATCGCCAAGAACAGCAGCCCTGCACTAGCCCTACAAGCACACTGCATTGAATCAGATGACAATGTTTCGATAAAACACAAAAATAAAACTTTGCACAGTTAACAGAATTCTAATGAACATTGCCTGAGATAAAATGTCCTCACCAAGGGGAGTGCTTGTTTGGAAATAATTATCTTTACAGCTGGCACAGAAAAGTACAAAAGAAAGTGTGCACACATGACTGATAATGTGTGGAGGTGTGCCGGAATTCACCGCACCTCACTGAGCTCCCCTCAACAATTAGGGCAATTGCTAATTATTTCCCCACTGTATGGTGTGTAACCAGATATTTGTCAAAATGGTGATTATCCAATATGACCCCACCCGCCCCCAAGCACACACTGAATATCAGAGCCTAATACAATATGCAACAAACAACAGGCTAAATTCCCAGAGCAACCCCCCTGCTAAAACAAACACAATATACCAACAAACAAAGCACCTTCACGGTTCAACGGAAAAGGGTCATTTACAAGCAGAAGACATTCCCATCAAAGAGTGCAGGACATTTCCATCACACAGTGGCAAGACAGGAGATGACAGGAGTGCGGGGCGCTTGTTGTTGCAGAGATGGGGGATAGCCTCTGATTAGAATGTGAAAGAAACAGGTTTCAGGGGAAATAAAAGAGGGCCCTTCTGTACGTGTGTGTGTGTTCGTATGCATGCATGTGAGCGTGTGTGTGTGTGTGTGTGTTCGTATGCATGCGTGTGAGCGTGTGTGTGTGTGTGTGTGTCTGAGTGAGCGTGTCTGTTCCCCAGACACATCTGCTGCACTCGTGTGTCCACATCATAATTTACAGCACAATGACCACGCTGCGTAAACCTGCCTCAGGGCAATGAGATCCAAGGGTAAAGGAAGGACTGGGCCAGGGAGTCTTCATGAATCCCATCATGGGTGGAGCCACCACGGGCTGTCAATCATTAATCGAATTAAGTCAGTCAGAAGACTTTGTTCTCCACAGCAAATCACTATTAATCATCAAAACCAGCCTCTCACTGATAACACATGACTGCAGGAGAAGGAGAGCATTATGGGTGCCCCTGTAGGCTCCCTTGGGCCTAATTGCATTCAGTGCACAAGTGCGCCACCCTTCTGGTGACATATGCACTTTTAAATGCACACTTTCCTCTCTAAAGTATATCATTTGACACTTGCTATTTTCTCCCACCCCTCTGTGTCAATTCTCAGTGTTTAAGAGCAGTTACGTATGCTCCAGCTTTGGCACTGATAATGTGCTGCAGTTAATTAAATGTACACGTGTGCGTGTGTGTGTGTGTGTGTGTGTGTGTGTTTTAAGTTCTCTCTATGACTGGCTTTAAATGCCCTAATGAAAAGCATTGCTGTGAATAAATGAAACTGAATTAAAAACCAGACCAAATCTCCAAACACATTCCCCAGGGATATTACCACACAGTCAATTTTAATCTCTGGGATGTTTGGAAAAAAAAATCCACAAAATTCATTTAGAAAAGTGAAAATTGAATTAAAGTGAAATCATCAGGCTGGCAGTGAGTTGGGATTATTATGCCTATGAGATGAGGCAGCAATGGCCCCTGCATACTTGGACAGGTGTATTAAATGGACCTGCCAGTATGTGTGTGGTGGGTTGTTTCTCTGACCAATCAGCTTCGTGATGATTGGTGGAGGGGATGTTTGGAGGGCCTTGCACCATGTTTGTGATTGGCTGGATGAGTGGTGAGGTTAACAATCACTTGTGAGGGAGGCTGCTTGCCTTTGATTGATGACACAATGGGGGGAATCATTTGGCAAAGTCATCGCTGCAGACTGATTGCACATTAATGATGAACGTGAGATTGCATCTTCAGCAGGACTGCAAAGATGACAATTAGGGCCTTGCAGCTTCACTCTCTTGATTCTAAGTTTGGGGGGGGGTGCTGAGTATGGGGGAGGGGGGGGTGGGTGGTGATTGCTCTCATTGTTAGAATTAGCATGCAACTTCTGTGGTTATGAATATATGAATAAAAAAAAATACTAAACAAAGAGTAAGGAAATGAGACAGTGTGTGCGCGAGATTGTAATAAAGTGCCCGGCTCCACCGTGCTATCATGATTAGTATTAATATGCGACTTCCAGGAGAGGACATAAATAAGGGAAGGCGAGGGGACGGGCGAGGCCGCGCGTCAGGAGGACAGTAATGCACGCCCGGCCGCGGAACCAGGTCAGAGTGATGGATGGCCCCGCCTCCCACGGGGCGAGGCTCGGGGAATCTGTTTTGTCGCTCCACTCCGGGACACGACGCCGAGAGTTTTGCTGGATAATTAAGCACCGCACACAGACGCCGCCCTGTCCCGCGCCATCACTCAGCACACACGCCGGCTGTCCCCGGCGCTGGAGAGGGTCGGCTCTGACGCCGGACCGCGGCTGCATTGTCCGCGCTGCCGTGATGTAACAGGCCGTGACACAGCGTAATGGCGGCTCACGAGCGGGGAGCTGTATTCCGCTGGATGCTCTCCTCAGATTTTGTACAACGAAATCAAACATAATTGCTGCATCATTAAAGCGGGTTGTCTGGTGCCTGACTGTACTGACTGAATTCCGTCCTGCTCCCAGTGGACGGAGCGCTTCTGCAGGGGGACGTCTTTGTTACAGACCCTTCCTGCCCCTCTCCACAGGCCCCGTCTGCAGCGTGCAGGGGCCGTCATACAGGAGAGAGCCTCGGCCCTAATGAATACACACTCAAACTTTATTATTGCTGTTTATCTGCTCGGCAGATGCACTTATCCACGGTGAACGTCAGTGGTACAATTTAGTATATTATCCATTTATGCAGCTGGATATTTACTAAAGCGACTCTGGTTAAGTACCTTATTCAGCGCTGCAAAGGCCAGGCAGGGAACGAAACCTCAAAGTCTCTAACGCTCTAATTGACTCTCAAGCCCTCTCACACAGTGCAGCTCAGACCTGCTCCTGGAGCTCGGTAAAACAGAGCTGTGCAATTTCAGCCCTCCACCTGGGACCAGCACCGTCCCTGGCCCTGTGCCTTCACAACATGGAAAAGCCATCATCATCATCATCATCATCATCGTCATCATCACACTCTTCCTCAATGGTATGACAGGTCACAGAGAGGACTCTCTCTTAGGCCCTCAGCACCACTATGGTCAGGGAGGGATGTGAGCCTCTGCTAAAACAGAACGGTGCTCACGCTATTATTATCCCGGGTGCCTGTGGTGATGTTCTAGCACTGAGTACAAAAGGTTGCCATCATCACGCCCTGCCTCTGTTGAAATCAGTATGTATGAATTTATGAATTTTTACCTGCACCTTTAATGAAGAAAGTTCAATGTGCTCCTTTGTGAGTAAAGGGCAGTAGCTTCGCCAGCACTGAACTGCATGACTTAATGTTGACACTAAATCAGGGCTTGTGATAGGATTAAAAGGAGATATCTGGTTTGCTTCCAAATGAGGGTGTTCCAGTGCTAGTCACCTGTACTACAAACCGTAAAGATGTACTCACCTGTACCACAAACCGCAAAACCATAGTCACCCATAGCAAAATCAGAACAGTAGAAGTCAAACTTCACAGCAGTAGCCAAGGAACAGAATTTGAATGTGAACATGCTACATAATGCACTCAGTTTTAAAACAAGCACAGAGCCCTACTTCCTACAGCTGTGCTTTGAGCAGAGGCAGAGCTCAGACCAGCAGACCGACAGACAGGCAGGCAGACAGTGACTGAGAGCCTGATGTATTTTAGGCCTGTTATTATTGTCTGGTGTGTGGCCTCACCTCAAATAGGAGGGCTAGAACTTTGGAATGAAATAGCGCTTAAATAAAAAGCTAGCAAGCTTAGCGCAGCACTCACAAGCCGAGAGTACCATACCATTCAGGCAGAATGGTGTCTGGCTGTTCTTCATTGTCTGTCAAAGGGGAAGCTGGGACTTTTGGCCATCCATTTTCATGCTTTCTCAGCGCAGCCCACAGACACACAGTGCATTAAGAGGGGCTCAGCAAGTGGGAGGCGATGACAGTGAAGGAGATGAGGACACAGACATAATGGAGTTTACTAACAGCGAGTGCATCACAGTGACAGACACCATTCCCCAGACACTGTGGGAGAGTAAAGACCTCATTCACTGCAGTTTTCCCTGGGGACACATGGTGACACACACACATACATACACATACACATACACATACACACACACATGCACAGACATATCACACATACACACACACACATACACATGCACACACAGGCATATATACACACATGCACACATACACACACACGCACACATACATACATACACACACATATACACACATGCACACATACACACATGCACACACACACATACATACATACACACATATACACACATGCACACATACACACACGCACACACACATACATACATACATACATACACACATATACACACATGCACACACACACACACACACACACACAAGGCACACACACAGGCATTCACAAACAGAAAACAGGTTCATCGTGCATTAAAAGTTATCTTCCTTTATTTGTGTTTCTGAACAGCCGAATGCAGTTCTGAAGTGTCTCATGGTCACACTCAGAGCCCTTCTTCTCATCTCTCCCATCTCCAGAAGAAGCCCGGACTCGCAGAAGACTTAGCCTCCCTTGGGAGGCCTGTCTGGATGTTTTTAATATCTGCCTGATATTAAGAGCAGGAGAAAGACTCCAGGTGCTGCCTGTGAGGTGGAGGGTGTGCCTTCTGATGAACGCCAGGGATGGATCTGAAGGGGGCGGATTTGGGGGGTGGGGGGGGTTACTGACGCATCGGTGAGAGAAGAACATGACAGCCACACAAAATCTCATGCACACACACACACACTCTCACACACACACACACACACAAACACACATAACCTCACACATACACGCACATACACACACACAAGCACACACAAGCACACACACACAAACACACAAACTCAAACATACACACACACACACACATACACACATGCACACACACACACACACACAAACACGTACACACACAGGCTCAAGCACACGAATGTGCCCACATATACGTAGACTCCAGCCCTCTGAAATGCACAGGCACACAAACAGGTGCTCTGCCAACCATAAAGTCATTTCTCCACGATTAAAATCTGTGGAATTAAATCTGGAGTAAAAGGCCATGTCGTGAGAGAACAAATGGGATTATTTTCCTGAAGGGAAAATGAGCGTTTGGGGCCACAGGAAAGAGCGATTACTTTGGCAAGCGAATGGACTGCAGTTGTCCTGGTCTCATCCTGATAAACCACCCCCCACCCGCCAAAAAAAGAGCGGGGTGGGGGGGGGGGGGTTATTTATCAAGTAAGAAATGGAATCAGTGTCTGCATCCTCACTCCCCTTACTCACAGCCCCTATATCCCATCCATCTACCACCACCAGGAGCACCAGCACCCTGACCTTGGAAACCACCTCATTTAGCTTCAGTTAGCCATTTGTAACAGAGGTAGGGCTAGTGCACATTTCCTACAAGAGCTCTCAGCTTGTGACACCATTCACTCCCTGGGCTTTAGACCCAGGTCCCAGGCCAAGCGAGCCAATCATACGTGAGTGACTGAGGTCATCTTTTGTATTTCGTCCATGTCATACTCAGGTTTCTTAACAAAATAACATTGGGAAAATAAACCCAGAACCCAGGAACAAATCAAGAACTGGCTCTGCACAGTTTGACCATTTATAAGAATCAGGAAGTGGTGTCAGTAGAACCAGTCTGAAGGTAAAAGGGCATCCAGGGCAGGGGTTTCCATCATACAGAGGTCAGAGAGGCTCAGTTCAACAACCTCACCACCAACCACCAGACTGGGCAATGCCACAGGTGCACTGTCACATACTCTGTGACATCACCACCCTTCAGAAGCCTGTGACGCTCCCACTGGTGCACTCAGAACTGAGACAGCAAACGGCAAGTTTCAATGGAATGACAACCCACAGGGCGCAGGAGAGTGAGAGAAAGGGGAGAGGTGCTAGGACGAGCAAGCCGGAACCGAAATGAATAAAGCTTCTGTTGAGTAAAGCTCCTGCACTTGGAAACAGTGCCACGTGCAGGGTGTTCGCGACACGGCTGAGGCACTTTCAAACACTCCGGGGTGCATTTCACTCCTAAATCACTTGCATAACCTTGAGCCGTAAAAGAGATTAGAAGAAATATTTCAAATTTCACATTAGGGAATGAGAGTGAGGGAGACAGAGAGAGAACGATGGCCTGATAAGTGGATTAAAGTCCACCCTCTCCTTGCGGAGCTATAGATCCAGGTTTTGAGAAAACTGTCTCAGGAAATTCTATGATTTTTTGCCCAGTTTTCACACACTCGCACTCTTTCTCACAAAGTCATCCAAATTCCTACACAGTCACTCTAATTCTTTAATGCATACCCTTCTCCCCAGCTTTCCCCGGCTGTCACGCATGCAGTCTTGAGCTATCCCGGCTGACACCCCCTCACTGTCATCAGGCAAGTCACCCGAAATCCAGCTCCTCTTACAACACGCAGAACCGACTTTCACTCACGGCACACTGAAACCCCCTTCTTCAGTAAATAATTAAGACAGATCAAATCCACGCCGTTGGTTTTGTGTGGGCTGCGCGGAGGTGCGTGCATGCCAGCCTCGGGAGGGGCGATCGAGCACGTGGCGGGGAGCAGAGCCGTGAGAGAGAGAGAGAGAGGAGAGAGAGGAGAGAGAGAGAGAGAGAGCAGAGAGAGCGGAGAGAGAGGAGAGAGAGAAGAGAGAGAGAGGAGAGAGAGAGAGAGAGGAGAGAGAGAGGAGAGAGCGGAGAGAGAGGAGAGAGCGGAGAGAGCGGAGAGAGCGGAGAGAGCGGAGAGAGCGGAGAGAGCAGAGAGAGCAGAGAGAGGAGAGAGAGGAGAGAGATGAGAGAGAGAGAGAGAGCAGAGAGAGAGAAAGCTGAAGGAATGCGCGCAGGCCGCTCACTGCTGAGTCGCTCGCCGTGCCGCTGGCCGAGCGAAGGCTTCCCGAGCCGCGCATCCTTCTGAGGCGCGTCTGCCGGGCGCAGCGACGCGCGTTACGGCCGGGACCGCAGCCAGACCGAGTCAGCCCATAATGAGCCATGGCATCGCCCAGACAGGGAGAGAGAGAGAGGGCTACAGTCGTCAGGGCAACCACCTCATCATTCAATTGTGATGTCAATCAGGAAAGCGCAGTCTGCGGCGCAGTCATCCGGCGCAGTGGCTGTGGCTCCTGCGCCAGCGCGTGGTAAACTGAGTGAACGTAACGCGTGGCGGTGCAGCCTGGCACAGCCAGCAGGGCGCGCACACCAGCATCCACAGCCCTGAACTGACAGAGCACATCGCACGGCTGGGACAAGGCAGAGAAACAGAGAAAATGGCGGTAATATTTATTACATATGTCACGGCCCGCAAGCGCATGACAGCACTGATGGAAGATAAGTCGGCAACACTGTTGGGGAGGAAGATAAATGTCCTTTGTTCTATAGCCATCCCGGTCTTTGTTCTCACCATTTTCCATGATTGGAAAGCACACCAAACCAAGGAAAGATTTTCACTCGATTGCATATAGTATAACCTAACTCTGCACTTCACTTACAATGATACAATGACTTTTAAAGGGTTAGAAAGTTTCTTTTAGAAAAAAAAAAGATATTTTTGTGTCATTGAAATGATCAAAATGATTCCTATATTATTATTATAATAACTGTTACCGCCATATAATCTGATGGCTTTGTCAGAAGGAAGATGATTTAACGTGTAGTGCTGTAAAGGTAATTGAAGCACATTAGAAATAATTACGTAAAAAAGAACTCAGCAGAGATTTTGAGGCATAAAAAGAGACTGAGGACCATGAGCAGATTTAATAACGGGCATGTGCTCCATTTGCAGCTCACTGTCCAGGGGTGCCTTTCATTGCTGCCCAGTTTAATGGACAGCCATTGTGTGTGTGCATACACAGTAGAACAGTGCCCTCTGTGGGACACTTATGCAATAGCAGCCCGCTCAGCCCTACAAAGGAAACTGATTTGAGAGAGAGAGAGAGAGTGTCCTTGAGTGTTAATGTGTCAATATTATTAGTAATGTTGCTTCAGTTTGTGAAAATGTGCTTGTCTATGAATTCAACTATCTGTGTACATGGGTTAGCAAGACAAAAAAATACATTAAAAACATTATTTGCATGTACAGTATTTATTTCAGCTTATATATGAGTGTGAAGCTGCTGTCACAGTGAAGTTTAAAGGTACTGTAGTCAATCACTCTGGAAAGGTCTGAAAAAGAAAGATAAAGGCCGAAGTGTGCATGTGTATACATTTGATTTTTTTTCTGATTTGTAAGCCAGAGGAAGAAAGAGAATGTGTGTGTGCATCGGTCTATCGGTCCCTGAAGTCAGTGGCTTACATATGCACACCTGAGAGAAAGATGAGTAATTTCTTTTCCTCCATTAAGCATTCTGTTTAATGTCAGTATCTACAGCAAGAGGAAGCAAACAGAGAAGCAGAAAGGGTCTGTTTTTTCACTGCACTCTGCACCCACTGCAGTGAGATTCACATCCAGCTTCCCCTGAGCTGAGGGCTGGCTAATTCCCCCTCTCTCTTTCCTCCATGACCAAGTGCTTACTACCATCCTCACCCTTTCTCTAGCAGTCAGATGGATTTCTCTGCACATGCTCAGATGGTGCCACTGCTAAGTCTCCGTGGAAACAACCTGGGGCCTCCTGCTGGCACCCTGCACGTCTTCCAAGTGGCTCATTTCACATCACACACAAAGGAACAACTCTCTCACACACGTAAACACACACACAGTCACACATGAACACACACACACAGTCACACAAAAACACACACACACACAGACAGACAAATTCACACAGACTTGTTCACATTAACAGATTTTTCACCTTCAGTTAGGACTGCGAAGACACTCCCCAGTTTCTGTTGCAAACTGAAAACTCATCTCTTCAAGCAACACTCACCTTCAGCTGTAGCCACGGAGCTAACACTGTCCATCCTGACCTTTACACTCGGCTAGCCCTCTGTGCACTCACACTCGGACTCTGGTGTTACGTTAGCCACGGGGCACTCCTTTAGCTTGCACTGTATTGAGTAAGATCTTCCTTTGCTTTGCACCAGGCATATAATTAATGCTCTGCGGTCTGCTCCTTACTGTCAGTGCACATTCTTGTTCTCATGGCACTGGGAGGTTAATCGTTGACCCTGCCAGTGTGGAATGCTGCCACTCCTGATGCTGTGCTACTTTGTAAGTCACTCCAGATATGAACATCTGCTAAATACCAAATTGTAATTGTAAATTGTGTTCTCGCAGCGATGATGGCGTTACGGTCAATTTTTCTCTCAGTACTTCAGCAAACTTGCTGTGCTGTCAGTCTCTGGGAGCACTCAGGGACACTGAGTAATCACTATACTATTCATGAACATAATCAGTCTATCATCTTTCATTAGGTTTCTCTGATTGCACCATGAATGCTAGAAGCTCAAATACAGTCGCTATCATCTGTAAGCACAACAATAATTTGTCTGCTTTAAGGATAATTATACTAGTGTAAAATTTTGTACCTTATGCTGACCATGCACGAACTTGTAAGCTTGTACAATGAACAGAGAGATGAAAATCTGTACAGGAGAGACACACAGTGCAGGGAAGGGATATAGGGGGAGAGAGAGGCAGATAGGTAGGGGAAAGGCAGGGAGAGGATCACGCACATGGGTTTGACTACAATAACATCTCAGACTTCTATCAACAGAGGCTGACAGCGGAGCGTCTCAACAGAGAGATAACCATGGCAGCAGAACGATAGAGAAAACTCCCAGTTTACAACCAAAGCACTGAGGAGGCTTGCCTACAGTTTCCCACTCTCTCTTCTGCTCTCTCGCTCTCCCATACACTTATTCCACTCTCTCCCATTCACTCGCCCAATCACATGCACTTATTCCACTCTCTCCCATTCACTCGCCCAATCACATGCACTTATTCCACTCTCTCCCATTCACTCGCCCAATCACATGCACTTATTCCACTCTCTCCCACTCACTCGCCCAATCACATGCACTTATTCCACTCTCTCCCACTCTCTCTCCAATCACATACACTTATTCCACTCTCTCCCATTCACTCGCCCAATCACATGCACTTATTCCACTCTCTCCCACTCTCTCTCTAATCACATGCACTTATTCCACCCTCTCCCATTCACTCGCCCAATCACATGCACTTATTCCACCCTCTCCCATTCACTCGCCCAATCACATACACTTATTCCACCCTCTCCCACTCTCTCTCCAATCACATACACTTATTCCACTCTCTCCCACTCTATCTCTCCAATCACATACACTTATTCCACTCTCTCCCACTCTCTCTCTAATCACATACACTTATTCCACTCTCTCCCACTTCACTCTCCAATCACATGCACTTATTCCACTCTCTCCCATTCACTCGCCCAATCACATACACTTATTCCACTCTGCTCCCATTCACTCGCCAATCACATGCACTTATTCCACTCTCTCCCATTCATCGCCCAATCACATCAACTTATTCCACTCTCATCCCACTTCACTCTCCCAATCACATACACTTATTCCACTCTCTCCCATTCACTCGCCCAATCACATACACTTATTCCACTCTCTCCCACTTACTCTCTCCAATCACATACACTTATTCCACTCTTTCCCACTCTCTCTCTCCAATCACATGCACTTATTCCACCCTCTCCCACTCTCTCTCTCCAATCACATACACTTATTCCACTCTCTCCCACTCTCTCTCCAATCACATACACTTATTCCACTCTTTCCCACTCTCTCTCTCCAATCACATGCACTTATTCCACTCTCTCCCATTCACTCGCCCAATCACATGCACTTATTCCACTCTCTCCCACTCTATCTCTCCAATCACATACACTTATTCCACTCTCTCCCACTCTCTCTCTAATCACATACACTTATTCCACTCTCTCCCACTCTCTCTCCAATCACATACACTTATTCCACTCTCTCCCATTCACTCGCCCAATCACATGCACTTATTCCACTCTCTCCCACTCTCTCTCCAATCACATACACTTATTCCACTCTCTCCCATTCACTCTCCAATCACATACACTTATTCCACTCTCTCCCATTCACTCTCCCAATCACATGCACTTATTCCACCCTCTCCCATTCACTCTCCCAATCACATACACTTATTCCACTCTCTCCCACTCTCTCTCTCCAATCACATGCACTTATTCCACTCTCTCCCATTCACTCTCCAATCACATGCACTTATTCCACTCTCTCCCATTCACTCGCCCAATCACATAACACTTATTCCACTCTCTCCCATTCACTCTCCAATCACATGCACTTATTCCACTCTCTCCCATTCACTCTCCAATCACATGCACTTATTCCACTCTCTCCCATTCTCTCTCCAATCACATGCACTTATTCCACTCTCTCCCATTCACTCTCCCAATCACATGCACTTATTCCACTCTCTCCCATTCACTCTCCCAATCACATGCACTTATTCCACTCTCTCCCATTTATTCCACTGTCTCGCACAGATGTTTGGGAATCTTCTGAGGAGATCTTATATGACATCATTGCAGTAAACAGGTCTGTGACTACGGCCAATACCGCTCAGTGTGCACCATGTTACATTACCTTTGTGACTGTAAACATTTGAAAGGCTTTTTCACTAGCTTTCTCGCCCCTGTTCTTAGCACACTTTTCTTCATTTGGAGAAGAAGGTTACAGGCCCTCAAATGACATCACGTTTAGCCAGCTGCAGTTTGAGACGCATTTAAATGGAAATATATTAAAGCAGACAGGTAACACAGGCAAGGAAACAAGGATTGGCATCTGTGCGGGATGGCTGAAAAATAATCCAATTCCATTTAAAGTACTATAAGTTAAGCAATACCCATGATGCTCTGCTGTCCTTAAAATTTTAGTAATTTAATCTGTCTGCTGACAGGAAACCTTTAGTGAGATCTTCCGCTCTGACGTATAACCCAGTGTTTTTGGCTTGATTCATGCTGCCAAACGGTGTTCCTGTTTCATTGCTGCTGTTGTTTCTTGATGACTGAATAATTTGTTGGTAAAGGCTGTTGATTGAGTTTATTTCCAAATTCATTTTTGCTCCAGCTCTCCTATTATCTTCTCCCATTGTGTTCCACACTGTGTCTCAGCCTCTGTCTCGCTCTCTTTCAATTTAATTCATTTCGGTTCGTGTCAATTTAATTCACTTGCGCTTTATTGGCAAGACAAACCTCGGCAGCATTTCCAAAGTTTGCAGCAACAAAATAAAGTGCCCTAAAAGTACAGCAGTGCAATAAACGCAACCATACAAAATGCGCACACACTGTATATGGGCAGAGAAAAAAATTATATTAAAACGTATTTAATGAAAAATCACAGTTGAAAAGCCACAATCATAACAGTAACGGGTTCAGAACCTCTTTCGTGCTGCACGGTGCGTTCAGTGTGTGCCCCCCAGGCCGTGACACGCGGGTACACATCGGACAGCTGGGGGGCCTCCTGCGTGACTGAAATCCTTTCAGCATCGCTCGCACTGGCAAAATGGGGGAGGGCAACACTTACCCACTTAATATTTCCCCTGCTGTAGAGTAGTTTGTGCATTATGTCAGAAGGTGGGATTTTCAACTCTTCTTCTCTCACAGTGATCACTGTGAGATCCTTCTAGGCTAGACAGTTTGCCTGAGCCAGCCCTGTCCAATGGCTGGACTGTGATCACTCACACGATTACTCTGTCAAGACCTACCTTTGTTTTCTGCTTTTACTGACTTGTGTGTGTGTGTGTGTGAGTGTGTCATCAATGTTTTATCCAAATGCACAGCATAATAGTGCTTGAGGTGTTTGCTAATTCTGTTAGCTCTAATTGAAAGTGTTGTAGCAGTGTTTCCCGAAGCTAACTGGAGTGATTGTTAGTCTGTTTGGCGTGCTTAAGAACCAGCTGGCTCGTACACTTTCTACCCCAATGGGCAGTTTTCACAGGCTTTAAATAAATACAGTCCTATTACAGCCGTTTGTACTCCGCCCCATTGTCACTGTGCTACTCTTCCATTCTGCGCAATCACTCAACCTGGGGCAATTTGTTTTGTTATTTGCCAATTTCTGCAGTACCAGAGTAGAGTCTATTCAGCAGTCTCCCGTAAACAAATTCATGGACCCGCTCCAAATCCATGTGCGCTGCATAATTCTGGCGTAGAAGCACAATACCACGATCATAAATTAATTGTTGCAGGTGAATAGTTGTTTGGTAGTTGAGCAAGAAGACACTTTCTGGGTTCCGCTTTTGTTATTGCAGGAATTTATGGTGAAGAGAGTTTGGAAATGCAAAATGACAGGAGGATATAAAAGAGAATAATTGCAGCTTTATTCTTTCTTTTTGGGTTTCTTTTTTCCTATCCAGCCACCTTTGCATATTAACAACGTCCCAAAGTTTCACTAACATCCCACTGTCAAGAGTGATGACATGCAATTTAAAGCTGACAGTCCGCACAAATCCAATGTGAGGACAGGGCCAAAACAAAAAAATACAGTATATATATATATATACACATATATATATACACACACACACACACACACACACACAAAAGCTTTAAACTGCCTATCTCCAATTGAACAGCAACATCAACCCACATAATTATTAGTCACGACATTTTTGATATTCTTTGAATTGCATTTGGATCATTCTGTTTCTAGTGGGAACATAATAGGAGTGGTCCCTCGTTGCATACTAATAATCAATGCCCAAAGGCCCAATTTGGCCCTGTATGCATTCTTTGATCTTTTTTATGTTCTGTTGAATTGTCACATGGAGCACTTGCTCCAGTCAGAGTGAGAGGCATAATTTGGGTAATGGGCCCACCCAGGGATAGAGGCTCTGTGGGACTCTCTGCTCCACTGCAGGGTGCACCCTCTTTCACGCCCCCTTTCTTGATGAGGTCGTGATTTGCAGCCGCAGTGATTGGCTGTTAGGGCCAGGTGATAGCAGGAAGCACAGGCAGGACTGAACACTGCCCCTGTGCGTGGTCCTAAAGGCAGTGTAATCTGGGGATTTCTTCAAGAGCTCATCTCCATGTATTGCCAAATCCCAGCTGAAACAGGTGAGAAAATCCTTACTGCTGGAGTCACCTCAATTCTGCCACTGTGGTGCAGAGTCCACGGGGCCCAGGTGCAGCCCCAGGGAGGGTGGGCGGCATGCATGTGTGGTATCCACACTCTCCCAGACTAAGAGAGAAAGCAGCTGTCCCAGGGATAGGAAGGACTCGCTTAATATTTCAATCGGAGCAATCAAATCTGTTCAAAAATAATTTGGAGAGAGAGAGTAAGAGAGAGACAGAGAAAGAGAGCCAGAGAGAGAGTGTGTGTGTGTGAGAGAGAGAGGGACAAAGATAGAGAAAGGGAGCAAGAAAGACAAGGAGAGAGAGACAGAGACAGAGAGATGAGACTGTCTGAAATGAGTCAGAGCAGCAGATTTACTCTGTCCCTGTTTGTATGGTTGGGTGCCCTTCCCTGCCCGTGGGCCACGGTGGGCATTGTCATGCGAGGGACTCCGCTGCAGCTCAGCCTGTGGCTGGTACAGTCCAAGGCCTCCACTCGTAATTAATTGCTCAAATCAGCTCATCTGAACAGTGAGCTGCTATCCTGAAGCAACCGGAGTGCACTAATTCCCCTGGAATTAGCATGGCTCATGATTCATTCATACATGGACACACACACACAAAGAACAAAAGTGTAACACAAAACAAAAGTTTCACTGCAGTGATTTGAGAATCTACGGAACTCCAGGATGGACAAAATTTAGAGGATTTTCTAATGGAATATTGTAACCTGTATAACTTCAGTAACTGGGCACAGAGGAGAGCAACCAAAAGGCCCCAGTGATTTGCTAGATTAGAACTATGTACCTTGCTTTCCCTTGGTACAACACTTTCCCTCTCTCATGTCATCCTCACCCTCCCCTTTCTGCACCGCTCATTCTCCCCTCCACCTCTTTCTCCACCCATCCCTCCCTACTTCCCTCTCTCTTTCGTTCTCTCTCTTCACCTCTCCCTCTCCCTGGGTTGATTGATGACGGTAGCCTCTCAAGGACAGACAGCCCATAAGAAAGGCTCATTTTCATTTTGACCGTGAATGAGGAGAGGGCTGAAAAAACCTGGCCTGCCCCCACCCCCGGCCCCGCCCCCGCCCCCGCCGCCACCCCCACCCGTCCTGCGGCACGAGCGGTCCCCGCTCTGAGCATCAGGTGAGTAACGGTGGGGGCGGGGGGGAGGGGCGCGAGCGTGGTGGGGGCGGGGGGGAGGGGGCGCCGGATCCTGATGTGGCGTGAATGGCGAAGGCGAAGGCGAGGCCGGCGTGCGCTCCCAGACGCCTCGGCTCCTCCTCGCCGCCGCCTGCGAGACGTCGGCGCCGCTCGGCGGGCCGTCCCCGGGGAGGCGGGTTCAGACTGGAATAAGAGCGCTGGTCACACTCAGGCGAGTAGCGGTGGGGGGGAGGGGCGCGAGCGCTGGTCACACTCAGGCGAGTAGCGGTGGGGGGGAGGGGCGCGAGCGCTGGTCACAGTCAGGCGAGCGTTCGCGGTCGCGGTCGCCGCGGTGCGTGGCGGTGCCGAGCGCGCGGCAGACACACAGCTGCAGCCTGATTAACGACACGCGCAGGGCACAGGATTCATCACCGCGGCTCCTCTGAGGCCTCCTGGCACAGGCGCCTGTTTTTCTCTGACAAAAGGAGCAGAGGGGCTCAGAGGAAACACGCCGGCTAAGGAAACGGGCCTTTCCCTCTCCTCTCAAATCAATACGACAGCGAGAATCAGCCTTTCAGACGCCCGCAGAGAGCGAGGGCGGGGAGAGAGCGACAGACAGGCAGAGAGAGCGACAGACAGGCAGAGAGAGCGACAGACAGGCAGAGAGAGCGACAGACAGGCAGAGAGAGCGACAGACAGGCAGAGAGAGCGAAGAACACGCCCGCATTTAAAACCAGCTTCAGCGGAGAGGAGGCAAAGCTGCCGCGTTAAAATTCTGCGATCAGAAACCATCATCGTGTCTCCCGCAATTTCATCCAAAACTTAATAACGACTAACCAGCCAAACAGAAAGACACGGGACTGACTGCAAGGGAGCCAGCGACTCATCTGCACGGGGAGCGTCATCGCTAAGGATGATAATGACCCACACGGTCACATCGTATCTGGGTCTGTGCGGAGAGGGAACGCCGCGTTTCCGGCACATCAAAGACGGCGGATCGGCCCGTGATGTAGAGCCCAGACGCATCGAGTGCTCCTCTTCACTCCGCCGCCGTCGTTTCCGACACGTTCGCGCCGGCTCCGCGCTCCGGTCTGAACCCGCCTCCCCGGGGACGGGCCGCCCAGCGGCGCCGACGTCTGGCAGGCGGCGGCGAGGAGGGGCCGAGGCGTCTGGGAGCACGCGCCGGCCTCACCTTCGCCATTCGCCATTCACCATTCACGCCACATCAGGATCCGGCGCCGGCAGTGGGAGTCAGGATTGTGTTTCACTTGACCAGAACTTCCACCGGGGAAAAGCCGGCTCTCTTAAGGAGTCTGGCATGAAGAGGAGGCTCAGCGGGAGGATGAGGAGTACACCAGACGTTCTCTTCTCACTAATGTCACATATACGCTCATGACAACTATCAAAGAGGTGGAGACACAGAAAATGCACAGGCTACACTGATAGGAATGCACAGATGTAAACAGATACAAGCATACACCCCTGCGGTGTCACCACCAGGGCCACTGTGCTCAGACTGACCCCCCCCCCACCCCTCCCCTTCCACTGAGCCCTCCCCCATTCCCCAAACCCCTCCCGCTTCCCCTCTCCCATTTCCCAAAGAGTCTCTTCCCCCAGGCAGGAAACATCCCTGTAATTAAAGAGAATAGCATAGGAGAAACTAATTAACTCACTCAGAGTCATGCACAC
>NC_057940.1:24928505-25023505 GCF_018555375.3 Anguilla rostrata
AACAAGCTTGCTCTTGCTCAGACACGCCTGGCTGGCATACTGGGGGCATAGTCATGTACAAAACCGCAAATCATTTCTCTGGAAGGATTTCTCAGTTGCAATGCCAATCCCCCCCTGAAGATTCAACACATTGTTACTTGATATCAAAACTATATTATGGCAGTCTTGTTTTGTATTGCATCTATTAGTTTTTATGTTTAGTCAGTTTGGGTGGCTAATGTGAAATATAAGGACAACCTGATGGGTGTTCCCATTTTAACTCATCGTTTGACCAATGTCACAACCCTGCAGTTGATTTTGAGGTGATGCTCCTTGCTGTAGCGTGCAAGTGATGTTCCTCTCCAGAGTGCAAATTCTGAAATCACCTGTTAGGAAAATCAGTCGTAAAGCTGTGTCATGAAGACGTCTCGTTTTCCACAGAGCGTGGTTAATATTTGAAATGAACATTATCCCACCTTTAAAAAAAAAATGTATATCCTCCTGTCCCTGCTGTGCACATTTAAATGGAATGTGTGACAGTGTATGCACTCCCCTGCAAGGCAGTTACCATTTCCCCTCACTACTCTTTGGTACTGCCGAAGAGTTGGTGGTGATTGGAGAGGTGAATGAGTGAATCATTGCCTTTATATACCACTTTTCCATATGCTCAAAGTGCTTTACAGTGATAAGGGGGATCTCTCCTCACCCACCACCAATGTGTAGCACCAACCTGGGTGATGCACGGCAGCCATTTTGCGCCAGAATGCTCACCACACATCGGTTAAGGTGGAGAGGGAGAGAACAACAGAACAGGTGTGCAGCAGTGAGCTAATGCAACAGTACCCAGGTAACCCTGGTTAATTTGCTGTGAACCTGCTATGACAACAGGGCCTTGCCTGCCTTTTTGGCAAGTGCTTGTACTGACTGCCACTAAAAATGCTTCACTGGGTTTATCTCCCTGAAAGGTGGGATCTTCACTAATCTAATCCGTTACCATGACAAATTCTGGGACATTATTCATTTCATAATCACCATATTTTGGAGGTTTCCAATTGGTCTGAGGTGCGGACCGAACTGATTTGGCATTAATGGAGTTTCGGGCTGTATTGTATGTCTGCTGGAGGACACACTGGCAGTTTTAATTTGGGTGCTTTGTCTGCCACAGCTCCAGTTGTAATTAAGAGGAAGGTGCACTGTTACTGCTTGGCTGCTTGCTCCGGTGTCCCCTGGGCTGGTGGTGAGAGCTGTGTGCGGCCGAGTGGGCCTGGCTATGGGAACTGGAGCGCAACCTGAGCCCTTGAGGAAACAGAAGGCACCAGCCAGTGTGGGTCGGGTTTGTTTAGTCTGACTTGCGTTCCGCTGCTGGTTCTGTGGCAGCTGCGCTAATGTGGCTTGGGTTACAGCCTGGGTACAAACAAGCCTCTGTGAGCCCCTTCCCAGCAAAGGACAAACCAGAAACGTTCATGTAATCTGAATGAAACTTTGTTGTTGACCGTAGGAAGAAAGTTTTGATACAAGCAGAGGTGAGGGGGAAGGATCGATTTTGATTGAAAGGGATTTTGATAATGAATCAGACATGGTCTGTGACATTAAACGTGTTGTTTTATTTGAATGATTTAGTATGCTGACAGTTTAAATTAAAATTTTCCTAGAAACATTGAATGTTGAAAATGGCATCTTTTAGAATAAAAATCCAGGGAGTGGTCCTTTGGTTTAAACTCATTGGAGCTAATAAATCTTGAGCAAACCACCTGACTGACTGCGTGTCTGCTATTGATTGTGGCTGAAAGCTGACCCGTGCGTGAGTGGGAGGGGGCTGCAGCGCCAGCGCTCGCTGATGCATCTTTAATGCGCGTTGATTATTGATGGCCCTTGCGTGAGCGCGCGCTCTGGGCTCGGGAGCACATCCCTCGTTCTGCGCGCTGGGAGACATGAGCAGAGCCGGCCCCTCCGCGGGCCTGGGCCTGGGCTCCGCCGGGCTCCGGCACCGAAGGGCCCTGCAGAGGAGCCGCGTCCTCGCGCACACCTGCCTGCTCTCCGCCTCCGTGCCCCCACCGCCCCCTCCTGGCGCCTCGCGCCTCAGGGGCACCCTCCGGCTGCCGTCGCTGACTCCCGTCAACCCCCTGCGCCGCCAGACCACCTCAGCGGAGCTCAGGTAAACCGATATCCCCATGTACCTTCTCTGGGGTCTGGGGCCAGCAGCCCCGTGAAAACCTAGGCCTGGACTCTCTGTCCTTTGAACATTATTTTGATAGTGGTACTTTAGCAAACAAAATCAGTGAATACATTTGAAGTTTTGGGAGACTTGGGCAGAGCTGGAATCTGGGCAGAGCATTGATTGTGTCTTCTGTGATTCTGTGCACATAGACCTGGGCACAGCACAGCACAGCACAGCACAACTGCAGTCGAAAGCAGTATATTTGTGGGCTTTGCCAGTGGCTGTTCTTGCAGTTTCGGATAAAGTTAACTGGCTGTTAACACACAACTTGGAAGTGGGACAGAGAAACAAACTTGTCTGCTCTGCCAAGAAAATTCAACTTACTTAATCACTTTCTACAGTCAGGGCAGCTACCAGTGCAACAGATGGCTGTGTGTTCTTCCACTAACTTATATTAAGACAACAATAACATTTTCACAGTGTTATTTTACTAGTCTATATACAATTTCAACTAGTGGTCCTTATGTAAGAGGATGATTCAGAACAGTCTCTCTGTAGAATGGTTTTGCCAGTTTATACGTAACTAACCACTGCATGGCGATGGTGACAGAGATTCAGTTAATTCAACCCCATGGCCCCCTGAAGAGCCTGGAAGAAACCTGAGCGAACTGCAAACACAGCTTCTCCTCATGGAAACGCTTCAAATCAACACACCATTAACCGGTTCATTTATCTGATGCCCTTGGCCCAGTCAGCTGTGGATTTAAGTAACTAACAACTTGCTTAAATAAGCTAGCTGTTGTACTGCTTTCCAAGTTTTGCACTAACTGTTTTCTCATAAGTGGATTCTTTTTATGCTTTGGGAGTAGGGCCTTCTCATAACTTCTTAATGTTTCCAAAAAGTAAAAATCTATGGCCACATAAAAGAAGTCATTTGTGTCACCTGTTGAGCAATGTGCTCAAATTACATGTGTTGAAACGTTAAGCAGTAAATAAAACCACAGATAAAAACATTTCTAATTTTAATTTTATTCCTAATAAACAGTTAATGAACAGATGTCATACAAAATAACTACAGTGTTTATCTTATTTTGCTTGGTACTGTGGTTTATACAATGTGTTCATGTTTTTAGAATTTTTTTTCAAATGTGTTGCTCAGTCAGGTGTCTTGCTATAGAGATCATTAATCATGATGGGAGCTGCTGGTTAAATAAAAGCTTGATTTTTAGCTATAATTATAGCTGATATGTTGCTGCTTTCATAACATAGGTTAGGAATGAAATGAGAGGTGAAAACGTCACAAATCATCTGCCTTCTTACTTTCTTCACAGTGTCAGTAAGGCTTCACTGTACACCCCAGGAGAGCGAGCAGTTATTCAGGGGTTTAGGCGAAACTGCTGCGCACCTGGGCGAAAAAAACCCCCACCTCCACTGCTGCACAAGTCATGTGACACAGGAGGACCAGTATACACACACTTCTCCTGCCCAATCAGACCTGCTGCAAAGCCGGCGGTGAAGCCGTTTCGCCAGGGTCTGCCCCTGCTAACCGAGCAAAGAGAGCTTCGCCCCTTGGTGATGCAGTACCGGCAGGCTCCACAAGGGGGATCACTAACCGTGAGAGGAAAGCACTGCCTCCCAAGCCCCCCTACACCCTCAGTTACCTCTGAGCCTGCTCGCACAGAGCTGCATGTGTTCCTGCCGACTGAGGGGGCAGGCACGGGGGAAGACGGGGACAATGAGTCCGTGGACGAGGGGTTTATGGATGAGTTGGATAGCAAGGTCGCTTCTCTGAAAATCCACCAGAGGGAGACCAAGACTTCTGAACATCCCGACAATGCCTTATACTACTGAACAGTGCAGCTGGTGACTTATTTTTCAGTTAAGTGAACATGTTTATAATCAGCTTACGCGTGAATTATATTCTGTCTTATAATACTGCTATTTATCATTTAAGCCTTTACATACTGAAACACTTGCTCTGATATTCAGTACAATTGGCTTTTGTAATATAATTATGCATGAGTGATCAGTGTTTGCTATAATAAAACATTTGTAGACAAACATTTTAATGTATTTAGTCTCGTGATGTTTTGACATTAGGGCTTAATAAAGGAGAGGCTACGTATCATTTTGCCAATTGGAAATGGGTGCTTGTTTGAAAAAACAATCCATTCACAATACCCTTTTAACACACGCAGGTATCTATGGTCAGGGCTGGTCTTTGATCCATCACAGCCCTCTGACTCACTCACAAACAAGGCCTACAAATCAAATTATTTGATGACTGCTGACGTGATAAACTATATGACCATAAGTACGGCATTGTAATTTCACTACACTACAGGTCTTTTACCTGATCACATCATCTCTACCCCTGGAATAATGGACTAATATGTTATCTCATCCTGGCTACCTCTGTATAACCATGTCATAAACATGTCCCATGCACTATATCAGCAGAATTTGCCCTGGCCAGCGAATTCAGTTTTACCATTAAAAGCTTATTAAGTAATCAAACAATTGATAGTCTTGATTGTTGACTTTATTTTGTGGACACTTGAATAACAAATAATAGCCCAAATTAGAATAACTGTTTGCCTCACTTTATTAAGTATATGCTAATTTTGACTTCTCACTGCTGCATATTATAATGAGGAGTTCTGATTCTTCGTGTACACCCAGATAGCAAGAGGGTGGCGGCTCACTGTCGGCCCACCTATGACAAAGTTAGCGGCCCATTGATGGCTACCGCCTTTCTACCGTTTTCCGGGGGGTCCTCTGGCGCATAAGCAGAATTTAAGACAAAAGGCTGCTCGTTTGCCACTTAGATTTTTTACTATATTGTCGACGGCCCACCCTTGGACCACCGCCCATGTGCTTCGTTATTTTGTTCCATTCATCATTCATAGCCTTGGATTAATAATTGTTCTAAAAATGCCAAGAAATGGATTCACAATATGACATGGGATTTTACATTTTTTATAATTATTTAATATTCACAGAATATCTTCATTGTTGCTGTTCTCGTTAGTAATTTCCTTAAGTTGTCCTTAAATTATTGGAGGATTTTAAATTTCTATACTGGATAACCGTGCTTTGACTTGCTTGAAAAGCCTTGCCACCATACCGTATAAAAATAGCGCGGGACTGCTAACTGTGACGTACCTACCTGTCGCAGCTATGTTGGCAAAGTAATTATTTCGGTTGGAAAGCGGCATCGGAATTTAGTGGGAACAGTGCCATTTAAAAGAGAAATGTGCTAAGTTTTAAACTGTAGTTTAAATCACAGACCAACAGGGACGGTAGTGTGAAACCCCCATTCATTTTTTCCACAGAGAAATTCTACTTTGATCTGGAAACCAAAGGCTTTTCTCTGCGTTACGTCAGACTTCCGAGGTGTCCTACTTTTCCCACGGAATATATATGCTGCGTGCGTTCCAGACGAACTCGGAAACTCCGACTTGGTCCATGGGATTTAGCTCGGAGCGTTCCAGTGGTTCCTTCGTAGATGACGTATTTTTGTAGGCCAACCCGACAGTTTCTTCCGCCATGGGTGAATTTCGAATCTGTTATGTGCTTTAAAAAAGCAAGTTACTAACTAGTAATTTTATGAGTTTAACCCATCACCGGATGTTTATGCTAATTAATCTAAATACATTCCATGCAGAAAAGCAACTTAAAACGGTGCTCAAAAGCTTCAAAACATGTTGCAGTTATTTTATTTACCATTTCCTGTGTAGGCAGCCATGTTGGATGTGACGTCAAATGACGGTATGTCGAATCTCGGCTTAAATGTTCAGTTCAGACTTGATTGAGTTGGAAGGGCATTCCAGTGCATTTCTTAGTTGGAACTGGGAAATTCCCAGTTCCTGATGTGTCTGGAACGCAGCAATAGGCTAGGCCTACGCGCTATGACTTTTTCTGTGACCCGGGTTCCAGAAGTTTCTCATTCCTTTTCTCCAAAGACATTTCAGAAAATCCCTAATCTCTATAGCCTATAGAATTTTGAACCTAACCATCCAGCTGGAGATGAATCATGACGTTATAAAAATAATTTAGAGTGAAAAAATCTTTGGAAAACGGAGAAGGGAGGGAATGGACTACTTACCCCATAAAGCAGCGGTGGCCAACTCCGGTCCTGGGGAGCCGCAGGGTCTGCGGGTTTTTGTTTTGACCTTAAATACAACAACCACTTACACAAAATAAACCAGGTGAGGTGAGTTAACTATGTAATCAACTGCTTTAATTGATCAATTAAGTGCCGAGTAAAAACAAAAGCCAGCAGACCCTGCGGCTCTCCAGGACCTGGGTTGGCCACCCCTGCCATAAAGCATTGCGAATGAGGTAATTCCTGTTCCTTTTTAGAGTATATTGGGATGGCAGGCATACCCCATACCTATACAGCACCAAGTGTTTGGCACTTTTCAGGGTTCCCCACAGAAATAACTGCAACAGCCACAGACTCTCAGCCCTTAAAAACATTAATTTCTGTATATTCTCACCCCATTTCAACAGACAGAATTCATAAACAACGTAACATGTCCACACAATAAATCCCCACACTAAGGGGATTTTGCATTTTCTCTTCTTCTTCCTTTTCCTGCCAGAAATTCCCCTAGCCCACAAAGAATATGTCTCCCCATTGGTCATTTTATGTACATCAACCAATAAAAACATTGGATGCAAACAAAATGATTATATATACAAGTGTGCATGTTTAAAACAGTATAATGTGCATCTCTGATATGTACTTCCTGCGTGGCCATTAAGGCGAACGGTCCAAAACTAACTAATAATACTTTTTTGTTTTTGTTTTGGTATATTGGCACATTTTTATTACAAGATGAATCTATGCAAGCAAATACACAAATGATGAAGTATTTAGACTGTTTAAACTTGATTTATTAATAGTGTCTTTGTTAAATAGCTATCAGGGGTCTCATTCTCCATTAAATCAATGTTATTTGGCTAACAATGCTAACTGATAACACAGAGAGACCTACGCGTAGGCTAATGAAGACAGGAGTGCTTGAGCCCTACATTTCCCCAATTTATCACATAAGGCCTGTTGAGTAGCTCAGTGGACCTGAGTCTAAAAAATGTGAACTATAAGTGGAGGAACACATCAAAACCCAGAAGACACTGCAGTCCCCAGGATTTGAGTGAGAGATCCATTAATAAATGTATTTTCTGAACAACGGATTGCTTTTACAACATTATTTTCATTGTGGCACACCTGAATACTACACAAAAGCTCTACAAATGTGTCTAATTTAACCTCCCCTTTAAGGGATGAGCTGGGACTAGAGTTCTAGAAAGGCTGACTGGGACCACGACTGGGACAGCATAAAAATCAATTATAAAGCCGGGAATAATCACGCATGCTCAAGAGTGGAGAGAATGTCTTGCGCATGCTTAGGAAGCCAGTCACAAATAGATTAGCGCTTGCGCAGTTGCCAAGCGCGGCAGAGGCGTAAGTTGCCCGTGATGTTGCAGTGAGCCTGCGCAAGAGGGTAAGGTTGAAAGCTGCAGTTTAGCAGAGGCCAAATTAAAGTAAGCACAAAGCAGCCACAAACTTAATATAGCATCTATCGCCCCTTATGAGGCTCCCGTTTGTTCGACGCTATCCGATACCCAGCCAAAGACAGAGTGGTTGAGCAAAAAGCGTTGTGTTCCAGTTGGTGCCCAAGATTTGAAGCGCTAGTTCGCAAATCACCGCCTATCTCCGCTCTATCGCCTACCTCTGAAGGGGGAGTGCGTGGTGTGCGGAAGTCCTGAACGGGATTCCAGCTTTGTTGTACATAGTAAGGTGCTGGAATTACTCCGGGCACTGAGTGTTTCAGCGGGATTCGGGTGCAGAGAACGTAAACATGGCGGAATTCGAAAACACGACGCACTCCGAGGTGAGTAGCAGCCAGGCGGGGGTTGCTGTAGCGCGTGCTGTTTACATCCCGTACATGCAGTTATGATGGCTAGCAAAATAGCCAACCAAGTTTAAGAAAATCGCTGCAAGCTAGCTAGGTAACTAACGATGTGAACGCTTAGCTTGCTTATACATAAGTAAGACGTGAGGTAGAGTCTTGCATCAGGTTGGTGGATTTCTATCTACATAACAATAGAAACGTTACAGCACCAGATTGTCAATCTTTTTAGTTGACATATTATTTGGCTGTTAACTGTAACGTTAGTCGGGGCTTTTCGATATTGGGCTTAATATTACCTAGCTCTGAACGATATTGTCACTGCATAGTGGATATCAAGCAAACTGTTGCCCATGTGCTTACATGTTACTAACATAGAAGTTAGCTAGCTGTAGTCAGCGTTACTGAGTGCATGTGGTTTTATTACAGGTCATGTTTTAATTAGCTTGCTGCATTTGGTGCATAACCTTAGGGCTTAGAAAATGCGTGCGGTTGCCGAGCAGCTATGTAGTTACCCCAAATTCGACTAACGCCCCCCACCGACACAAAAAACTATCTGGCCACTTGGCAATCGTGCATTTATGTGAAGAAGCAATGTAACGTTACCGATTCATTCAGTATAATTCGAAATCATATACATGGCGGAATACGGATGCCTGGCTTGCTATTTTCCAGGCCACATAGCAGAACAGAACCCACCCGTTTACCAGTGTTGCCCAGCTTAGAACTTTCACCATGTTTTCGATAGTACAGCTAGCTAACTTAAGTTTTATACCGTTCATTGGCGTACAATATGTCATGCGTGGATAACACGATTGGTTGCCGCCTTACTCTGCAGACATTCTTATTTATAATTTTGTGAATAAAAGTGTCGTTTATTAATATATTTTGCATGGAGGTGTCCAAGACCCTTCGGCTTCCCCTCCCCCACGTGGTGCGTGCAGCAGTTCCAGTGTGTGGGTATGTTAAGCGCGGGGAGCACAATGGTCAGTCGTGGAACACCTATCCTTAATCTGAGCGCGAGCCCGTGGTCGTCATCCACTGTCCAAAGCCTGTAAGAAGGTACAGTGCCGTGAAAAAATATTTGCCACCTTCTTGATTTTCTCTATTATTGAATAATTGTCACACTGAATGGTTTCACATCTTTAGACAAAATGTAATAATAGACAAAGGGAAACTGTGTAAACACAAAACACATAAAATTATTTCATTTATTTAATGAAATATCAAACACCCATGTAAAAAATAATTGCCCTCTTAGTTAATCAATCTACCAATTAACCAAATTTAATTCATAATTAGATTCAGCTGATTGAACACAGCCAGGTTTGATTGCAGCCAGCCCTGTTGAATGTAAACCTCAGTCATATTCATCCTTACCATCAGGGTGAAGTGATCACCACAAAGTTTCTACAAGATTCACACTATGCCACGATCAAAGGATATTCCACATGAGATGAGGAAAAAAGTTATTGAAATATATCAGTCTGACAAGAGTTACAGAGTCATTTCTGAGGCTGTGGGAGTCCACCGAAGCACAGTGAGAGCCATTATCGCCAAATGGAAAATACTTGGAACAGTAGTGAATCGTCCCAGGAGTGGCCGACCTGCCAAAATTTCTCCGGGAGCACAGCGACAACTCATCCAGGAAGTCACAAAAGATCCCAGAAGAACATCCAATGAACTGCAGGCCTCTCTAGCTTCACCTAAGGTCAGTGTTCATGACTCTACGATAAGAAAGAGACCGGGCAAAAATGGGATTCGTGGGAGAGTAACAAGGCGGAGACCATTGCTAACCAAGAGAAACATCAAGGCTTGTCTCAAATTAGCAAAAAAGCACTTGGATGATCCCCACTCATTTTGAGATAATGTTCTATGGACTGATGAGTCAAAAGATAACTTTTTGGACGACATGGGCCCCATTAGGTCTGGTGTAAATTAAATAGAGCATTTACTCTTGGGATTGATAACATTTTCATTAAATAAATGAAATAATTTGAAAAATGTGTTTTCTCAGGTTCTCTTTGTCTAATATTACATTTTGTTCAAAGATCTGACACCATTCAGTGTGACATATAGAGTAATAGAGGAAATCAGGAAGGGGGCAAATACATTTTTATGGCACTGTTCATGCTTGGCGTTGCATTTGGTGGTGGTGCCCTCCTCGCTTGCTGCTCACTTTGCTTATTAATGGAGTTTGCATGTGGAAACTGCTCAAGCTGTAGCTTTCATTTGAAATGTGCCCTGTCATGGTTTCCCTGTTGAAAGCGCTGTCCTATTGTCAGTTTGAGCAACTGGTGAGCAGTGAAATAAGTGCAATGAGACTGTCTCACTTTCTGCAGCTCGTGGCAGAGACTCTGGACACCCCAGCTGGACCCACACAAGAAGGTATGCCCAGCTCCCCACCCCCGTGTGCAGCTCTGTGGGCAGCCTGAAATGGCAGGCCCACAGTATCTTGCCGTGCCTCTAGAGCAGTCACTTTTTCCAAGGGGCGTGTGCTCCTCAGTAGAAAGTTTTGGAGCACACTAAACCTTGTAAGTTATATGTGCTCCTAAATTACTTTTCCAGTTGGCACACATCAAGCATTGTAGAGCCCTGCATGCACAGAGAGTTAAATGCAGCAATCTTGTATATATTTATCTTTCTTTCGGTTTCCCTACACCATGATTGTTGTCCTGTTTATTTCAGTCACATTACCTGTACTCTGTCACACAGTCCCTTATTCAATCACTGTCTTGCTTTTTCTCCCTCTGCTCCCTCTCTCTCTCAGTTTCTGATGTGGAGATGCAAACGGATGACAGTGAGGAGGATTTGAAACCCATGGTCCTCAACCCTGCCCTTTCTTCAAAAGCCAGCAATAAAACAGGAGTGGCTATAGGGGAGGGCGAGGTGGAGAGCAAGGACATTGCAGGACGCATCTTGGAGCCACTAGTTGGTGACGCGGGAGCGGGCAGAGAGAAGGACAGCAGGGAAGAGAAGGACAGCAGGGCAGAGGAGGACAGCAGACCCACAGAGACAGAGAAGGACAGCAGACCCACAGAGACAGAGGAGGACATTGCGGCGACTCCACTAGGGTGAGCGGGCAGCAGCCAAGAGAGAAGGACAGACAGGGACGAGAAGGAACAGCCAGGAGAGGAGAGGGAGCAGACCCACAGAGACAGAGAAGGACAGCAGACCCACAGAGACAGAGAAGGACAGCAGACCCACAGAAACGGAGAAGGACAGCAGACCCACAGAAACGGAGAAGGACAGCAGACCCACAGAGACAGAGAAGGACAGCAGACCCACAGAGACGGAGAAGGACAGCAGACCCACAGAGACGGAGAAGGACAGCAGACCCACAGAGACGGAGAAGGACAGCAGACCCACAGAGACGGAGAAGGACAGCAGACCCACAGAGGCGGAGGAGGACAGCAGACCCACAGAGGCGATGGACAGTGCCAGTCTCCCTGTGACCGCATCCCTTGCCATGCTACCCAGTGTGCCCTCTTCCTCAAAGGAGATGGGCGGGGCTGCGGTAAAACGAGCAACCGAACCGAAGGAGAGACTTGGTGCAGGAGAGGAGTCGGAGCAGGTCCCCATGGTCCAGGTCACGGAGGAAGAATGCCAAATGGACACTTTGCCCAGCATGTCTCTGGACAACTCCAGCACGGAAATTCATGTGGAGAAGGACACAAATGTGCAAACAGCGGCAGGCAAAGATGCTCAGGCAAAGAGTCAGGATATGCAGATCAACCAACAGATGGACGGCAAGAAAGATCAGGTCTCAGGCGAAGACACAGGTGAGATTTCTGAACAAATCTGTATGCTTTCAACAAGGACTTTGAATAGAATGTGTCAGACTTCCGTTTTGAAGGTAGTTTGTCAAGCTAGCTACTCCACCCCTCACCTTGACTGTCTGTTGTAATCATCTCCCATGTGTTCTCCTCCAATCTCGAACCCACAGCTCTCAGAACCAGAGAGGCTGAGGAGCACTCTTTGGATCGGGTGGAGGCCTGTGGTGTGTCCACAGGCAGTATCAGGATTGATGTGGCTGGACCTTCGCTGGACAGACAGCCACCCTCTTCACCATTACCTACAACCCTCCCCATCCACAGTACGGCCTACTTTTTTAGAATCTCTCATGCACTCCTACTGTAGACAGGTCATTAAGAAAACGAAGTTTTCCCTCTGAAAGGTTTTTGTTGACAGCCATCCAAAGTAGCGCTGGGCATTTGGATAATTTTTAGTGCACGATTACCTGGTGGGATTCAAGTGCTTGTTCACTCTAGGGGGAGGTGGGGATTCTGTTATTTCCACAAGTCAATATAAATAATTGAAATATTAATTAACCCTTAAATAAATGTACTATAGACTAAACACTACTTACATGGAATTTTAATGTGCTACAAATTTTTAATTGATTTTAAACTCACACTCGCATTTTGGTCACTCTGAATGTTTACATGGAATATGCTGCCCTTTTACATATTGAATCAACATGGTGGTGGGCATCTTATGCATGCATATGAATCCAAAACTTTTCTTCATGTCTTATCAGATAGAACAAAACCACAGGAGACGGAGACAGAAGCAAGAGGGAAACCGGTAGACGAGCCCTGTGTGAGTATCCTCCCCTTCACCTCAGCGTGGCTGTACTGGGCATGTGCAGTAAAAGCATGGTCTTTGGCTGCCTAAACAAATGGGGCAGATCCCACAACTGACGCAGGAGGTGCATACAGGATATGTGTGTATTCATTGTATTTATGTTTTGAACAGAAACCAGATAAATGTGGCTCCAAAAGGATTTTGTGTTAAATGATAAATTATTTTGTGTGTGTGTGTGTGAGAGGTGGGTGTAAATCTGTTTATCAGTCTTGTTTAATTTATTCAGCAGGGTGCTTTGGTTTGCCTCTGTTTGTGTGACTAAGCAGCATCACTGAGCAATTCTGTCCTTCTGGAGGGAGATGCTGTACAGCAGTGGCAGACGTTTTTTCAATCCTGTTATTCTCAGACAGTGTTCATAGCATTTGCCCTATAAAGGGGGGGGGGGGTCCCTATAATTGAGCCTGGTACCACTCAATGCATGATTTTGCTCCAGTGTTTAAAAAACTGGAACAATCATGTATTTTACCGCTTTAAAATTCATGTATAGGATTTTGTATGTTGAGTGTGAACACGAGGCACAAATTCACATAGCCAGAATTTAGTTTTCTTTACTGATATACGTTGTAAAAAATAACATAGTCTGCCTTTACTCTTGCTTAAATTAGTAAAGGCAGTGGTTCACACAACACAATCTCAACCCAGACTCGGACTCTTTTCTTTCTCATTTAGCAGGAAGTTGAGATGAGGGACTCGCAAACAGTGTCAGACTCCCCACCTGTGAAGATTAAGGATGAACCAGTGGACGAAGAGTATGACCATGCCCTTGTCCCCCAGAGTACCCCAGGGGGAATCAAGGATGAACCCGACACCACAGAGGTCAGTCTAGGGCTGCGGTCCGTTGACCTTAATGGAGTTGCCTGTTGGGTTGCTCTTTGGCTGCTTGCTTAATGGAAAAAAAATATTTTCTTGAATTGGCATGGAACTTTCAGCATTTCTAAATCTTACCTTGAAGGGTGACATATGTGGAAGAAAATGGATTCACCCACTTTGTGGTTATTGCTAACTACCTGAAAATGGACATTCTGCATACTGTTTCTGAAGCTTAAACACGCTCTGCTTAAATGGTTTTTTTTCTCCATTGACATCTATAGGAGTTTGGCCTGCAGCACAAGACCCCGGAGGAACTGAAGATCAGCGCTGTGTTCTCTGTGGGAGGAAATGCGGCACCAGGAGGTGAGGGCTTGTGGGACAGTCGTACAGGAGAGCAAAGGGTTGTGGGAGAGGTGGATGAGTGGGGGGGGGAGAAGGCTCACGAGACTCCCCTGTTCATTGTGGGTTGGTTTGTTCCGGTGCTTTCCAAGTGAACAGAGCTTTTGGGTCTTGAGGAAATTCCAGCTCCAGTCGCCTCGTCCCCTTCGTTGTAAACCTCTTCTGCGCCCCACACTCCCATTGCAGTCTCTCTTCCCTCTCTTTCAGTCCCAGTTTCCATTGCCCAGCCTGTGAAGGAGGCGGCTCCCCCTAAGATGGTCAGTCTGACCACGCCTCCGGCCCCTAACCCCGCCCCTAACCTCGCCCCTAACCTCGCCCCAGCGCCCCCTCTGACCTCGGTGCGGGTGTCCTGCTCGGGCTGTAAGAAGGTCCTTCTGAAGGGGCAGACGGCCTACCAGCGCAAAGGCTCCTCTCAGCTCTTCTGCTCCACCATCTGCCTCACAAGCTACACTCTGCCCACCATAAAGTCCGTGCTGAAGAAGACCTGCCACTACTGCCTGAAGTGAGTGTCCGTCTGTCCCGTTTCAGCTCAAGCCCAACTCGAGTCTCCTCTCAGTCTCCCCTGCCTCGGATGAGTCTCTCAAATCTTCATCTGTGTCCTTCCCTGACCCTGCTTGATCTATACCTGCCTCAGGTTTAGCAGGCTTTTTATTTTTTCTGGGGTTCTAGCTGAATTATAAACATAGTAAATTTACCTACGTAGTAAATTGTCTGACATTCGCATTGGTCTCACTCTGTCACCTGTTCTCTATGTCCCTTGGCTTTCCTGTCCAATTACCAGTAACCTGCGTCGCACTCCTGTGTTCTCCACTTCTACAGGGACATTGAGAACCCAAAGGATGTGATCATCGCTCCTGTGGACATGGCTGGGACAGTCAAGGACTTCTGCAGCCAGTCCTGCCTGTCCTCCTTTGACTTTAAGAGGAAGACGGCCGTCTCCACGCTGTCCTCCGAGGGCGTGACCATCAAGTGCAGCGTGTGCAACAATATGGCCGTCGTAAGTCTCAGTGGGATTGGTGGGGGCAGGGACTGTGTGTGTGTGTGTGTGTGTGTGCATAAGCATGTGCATGTGTGCGTGCATGTATATGTATACGTGTATGTGTATATATATATATATACATGTGCGTGCGCGTGTGTATATGCATGTGTGTGTGTGTGTGCATGTGTGTATGTATATATATACATGTGCGTGTGTGTGTGTATGTATATATATACACGTGCATGTGTGTGTATATGCATGTGTGTGTGCGTGCGTGCGTATGTGTGTGCGTGCATGCACGTGCCTGTGTGAGAGGCCAGGCTGGGTGTATCTGTATCTGGCAGAGTGTGGCAGTGCCCTTATCTTCTGGTGGGAGAAGGTCTATAAGATAGGGTGTATTTTTATTAGAAAACAGACTGAAAATGCGGTGTGTCAAGAATGCCTGCTGCCACTCTAAAAAATGAAAGCATTCCTCTTCCTCCCCTCCCGGTGCTCCCTTCAGATTCGGCATGAGGTTAACTACCAGGGAACGGTGCACAAGCTGTGCAGTGACTCCTGCTTCACCCGCTTCCGATTCTCCAACAACCTGACCATGAATTGCTGTGAGAACTGCGGGGGTTACTGCTACAGCGGGAACGGCCACTGCCACGTGCTGCAGATAGAGGGCGCCAACAAGAAGCTGTGCAGCCCCAGTTGCGTCACCGCTTACAAAATGGTGAGAGACGGGCACGTCTGTGAACCCCATCTGAAAATTCCCTCGTAGCCACACACCAGCACTCTGTGGTGTTGCTATGATTTCTGCTGAAGGAATCTCCCAACTGAGCTGACCGCTCTTTCATCTCTGAGGAAGGAGTTGTGGACACTGAACTCTCAGCTTCCTCTTTACATTAAAATTGCTTATTGCAAAGCGCTGTGTAGTCCAGCTCCCCCTTTTGGGCTAGCTGTTGAAGTTACCCGGGTGAAGACCTTGAGTGTTCTTTGGCTTTGGTCTTGTTTTAAAGGTAGCCAAGTCACAAAACAAGCTGGTCTCAGTAAAACGGAAGATGGGGCCTTTGCTCCTTCAGCCTAGACATCTCTGAAATATAATTACTTCACTATATAAGGTGTAAGATTTTAATTTTCATTTCGAATTTGCCTGTTATGTGGTATGTGCTCTGCTGTGTAAATCCCTTTAGGGCAACTGGTTGAAAGATTCACAAATTAAATGTGTTCATTTCAAGTGACCCCGCCTTTCTGTGAAATTCAGTGTGGACCCCTCTCACACAGAAAAAAAATCTTTAGAATGTTGTTTTTTATGCAATGTGAATTAAAAGGAAATAACTCTGTTTTCTCTCGCAGAAGAGTGTTAAGGTGACTCCCTGCGCGATATGTCGCACGCTGCGCTCCTCGGCTGAGATGGTGGAGCACGTCACCTCCTACGGCAAGACGGAGCTCTTCTGCAACTCCAGCTGTGTGACTGCTCACAAAGTGCAGTCTGCCAGCACCTCAGGTACTTTCATGCTTTCCAAACCTGTTACACTGAGACACTCACTTACTCCTTTACTCATACAGTTTGTCACACAGAGACACTCAGTTACTCCTTTACTGATACAGTCTGTCACACAGAGACACTCACTTACTTCTTTACTCATACAGTCTCTGTCACACAGAGACACTCACTTACTCCTTTACTCATACAGTCTCTGTCACAGAGACACTCACTTACTCCTTTACTCATACAGGCTCGGTCACACAGAGACACTCACTTACTCCTTTACTCATACAGTCTGTCACACAGAGATACTCACTCGTTTACTCATACAGTCTGTCACACGGAGATACTCACTCGTTTACTCATACAGTCTGTCACACAGAGATACTCACTCGTTTACTCATACAGTCTGTCACACAGAGACACTCACTTACTCCTTTACTCATACAATCCTCAGATATATTTCAGTACTTTTAAACTTGTTTCCAGTACTTTCCTGAATTCAGATGTATTATTTTTGGCTGGACCGCAACAGCGGGGCCAGCCCTACAAACGCAAATGTCTGTGACTGACTGACTGACTGACTGAGTGAGTGATGACTGACTGACTGACTGAGTGAGTGATGAAGTTACACCATTGGCCGGCCGGATCACGTGTGTTAGGTCCAGCCATACACTAGGTTTTAGAGGAGGGTCGGGGAAGCAATGGAAGACAGTGCCAGAGTGCATACTACTAAACGTTTGTTAGTAAAAGCTTTTTGAGAGGATGAATAATTATTTTTCTTTGGCATGGATCCATTTGAAGACAATATCGGGTGAGTTTGTTTAGTCTTTGAACCCGTCATTATGCTGAGAAATAGCTAAACTATTTTTATTGATCGTATTTGAGTTTCTCTGCAAACGCGTGAAAACACGCTGGTATAATAAAACAATGATGGTAAATATATATATACTGTATATAGTCCGCTTCGTTCCGTTGCTACCATAATATAACAAACTTTCTTGTGTCTACAGCTGCAGCCTCTCGTTGCAATTACTAATATAGAATATAAACAAAAGACGCAATTTATGCTGTAGTCTTCCAATGTCGAAATAAATAATACGGTACTCTGCGCACAGCACGCAGGTAGCAGTGATGGCGAGTTGATATTTCGTTTTTTGTTTCTTTTTTTCTCAATGTCGTATTTATTATTTGAAATATGTATTATTATTCTATCTGTCTCTGAGGCACTATGAAATGCGGAGCAATGGATTGGAATATGTGTCTGACGCCTTTTTGGCTGGACGCCAACAGCGGGGCCTGCCCTACAAACGTGAATGTCTATGACTGAGTGATGAAGTTGGTCGGCCGAGTTAAGAAATTACACCATTGGTCGGCCGGATGACGTGTGTTAGGTCCAGCCACATACTAGGTTTTGACCTGGTCTTGTTTAAATGCAGCTTAAAATTTGTGACCCACTGTGTTCCCATGCAAGCTCGTCCCGCACACCATTCACATCGTCTGCCTGGCGTGTGTGTCAATGCAGGCACGGTGTTGCCGTGCAACCAGTGCAAAGTTTCAGCGGTGCCGCAGTACCACCTGGCCATGTCCGACGGGTCCATGCGCAACTTCTGCTCCTACGGCTGCGTCATCAACTTCCAGGTGTGCCTCCCGTCCACTCGGCCGCTCGGTGCATTTCGCCCGGGCTATTGGGCGTCTGTGTGTCGTGGTTTCCAGGGAACTTTAGTGGTAACCCAAAGTTGGCTAGTTCAAATCCTCGCTCCCTTCATCCTAAGTATAAACTTATGACTGTGTAATATCCAGCAGTGTCTAAATTAAATTTGTAAAATGTACATTGACCTGTGTCATTTGCCCTGTGAATGGAGGGTCTGCCGAGCAATTAACAGTATATTATATAATACATATCTTGTAGCTGAATATACAAAGTAGTTCACTTGGTTTGCTGCTACCGGGTTGTAATTCCGCGCTAATTCAGTTGTGATCTTTTTCCTAGCAGACAGCGTTCAACAAGGCTTCCACTCAGAGCCCTCTCAGTGTCGTCCCCTCGTCTGTCCTGGCCACCACCACGACTCTGCCCCAACCCGTGGTCACCAGCGCTGCCACCTCCGACTCTGCTCCACCTGCCCCTGCTCCATCACAGCCCGTCGTGAGGGGGCAAATCCGGCTCTCCTGCAAGCACTGCTACCGCCTCTTTGCCTCCAAACCTGAGCTTTTTGAGTTCAAGGTACAGTTTCAGCCACCTGTTTCTGAAGCTCATGCAAACACACGCGCTAACGTACTAGCCATGTCCAGCAGGAATGTGTTCCTCGTCTGTCTTTCTGCCATTTCCCCAGGGAATGTGCAGTTTTAACCCAATGGGAACTTAGGTGCTTCTAATTTGTCCATAATGCAAAATACAGTGAACTTATTCAGACAGTTCACCAGTTGCAACTCTTTGAATCATGCTGGCATGTCAAATGAAACCTGTGCCTGCCGAACTTTTGGGGTGGCCCAGGGCAGGAACTGTTTGGGTTTTTGAGTTTGAGATGGCTCCTCCCACAGGGTCAGATGGTTCAGTTCTGTGGGAAGACGTGCTCTGAAGAGTTTAAGAAGGTCAACATCGTCATGGCTCGCTGCGAGTACTGCAAGATCGACAAGGTGGTCAAAGAGGTCAAAAAGATCAACAAGCTGGACTGCTCTTTCTGCAGTGAAGGTGGGTTTCTCCCCATCTCTCACCCAAATGATTAATCCTTTTTTTAAAATCTTTTTGTCACTATGCAGAACAGAAGAAATGGCTGATGCCTACAATCCTACTGTAGATGTCTGTTGACTGTTATGACTGTTTGTTCTTTGGTGAAATCTTCCACAATAGGCACAGCATTCGTGTATTAGATGTATTGGGGGCCTGTCTTTTCATCCGTCTCTCTTCCACGCCCCAGGCTGTAAACTGCTCTACAAACACGACCTGGCCAAGCGCTGGGGGAATCACTGCCGGACCTGCGCCTACTGCAGCAACACGTCCCAGCGGGTCATCCAGAGCCAGTTCGGCAGCAAGCTGGAGGAGTTCTGCAGCGACGAGTGCATGTCCCACCACACCGTGCTCTTCCTCCAGGTTAGAACCCCTCAGACCTCCAGCAGGACCCTGTTTCACCAGCGCCCAGCACGAGGGCTCTCGCTGTCCGCAGCTGCAGTGGTGTCGGAGACCATTACGGCTCCTGATGCAGCACTGAGCGACAGGATGCGGAAACGTAGAGCAGACATGGAGAAAGCGCATCTTTTCACTGGCCATTATAGTGCAGCGGCCATAACTGTGGCTGGAGGCAGACTGCCCAGACACCATTACCGCTCCAGTTTATTTGCACAACATCTTGTCACTTTTTAAGAATTGCAACTTATAAAGCATGGTGGTGTACCCCGCAAAACACGTTAATTGGAATTGAAATTGTCACTTTGACGCTCTGCATTAATTGAGCTAATAGCACTTGGATAAATAAAATTAGTGCTAACCTTGCTGGCTAATTAGTAACGTTAGCCTGGTAGTTACTGAACATTGTCATCCAGGCTGGCTCTGAATGAAAGCAGGAGGTGTTTTGGCTCACATGACTGCACAGACGTAAGTTGCTGTCATAGTTTCCTCAATTTTGGGTCTTCAAGGAAGCAGAAATTTTCCCTGTCACAATGGTGGTTGCACATTGGAGCAACGTGAATGGCGTTGCAATATTTGCGGTTTGTGTGTCTCACATACCGCAGATACGGTGTACACAATGCCAACACTGGTGTGGCCACTGTTATAACACTGTTTGGAATGGCCCATCTGAGTCATATCACAAATTTGCACTAATCTGTTTGTTTAAGGCAGAGGCCGTGCTCTGTTTCAGTCTTAAACCAGGGTCCAAAATGAATTTTGTGGCTTACCTGTTAAGGTGGCGGGTTGAAGAAAAACATTATCGGCCAGAAATTGCACCTTAGGGTGGTTGCCTTTGTAATTTTCCTTCAGTTCAATAAACAAAACAACCATTCCCCACTGCAGTAACCACTTAAAATGAGAAATAGAACACTTCCTTCATCATTTATTGAAGAATAGGCTTAGCCTTTTTAAAAGCTTGTTTTCAATATTAAGTAACATTGCTAAACAAAATGTAAAATATTTACACAGGGTTCATACAGATGTTTTAAACTAAATCGGACACAGCAGATTCAAGATATAATTTTAGATTTGGAGAGCATCCAAAACACTTCTACTGTAACATTTTCACATTATCCATCTGTAAAGGTCCTTACTTTGTCATTAATTTGTCATTAATGTCATAGCAGGCTTATAGTTAATATCATGTAACGTAAGGTTAGACAGAATTATGTCAGTGTTATGTCCGCATTATTATCATTTGGTGATGGCCTCCTCTTTGTCTGTCCACACTGGCATGAGCTGGATCTAATCAAAATCTTTAGCTGGCAGTTTTTAGCTGCTATCGAAAGGAGTTCTTGAGTATTTCCGTTCTATAGTTCAGTCAGAAAGCCAGCTGTTTGCACGCACAAAGTATGTGAAAGTGAACAGAAGTGATGAACAAGCAAGTGCCTCTACAGGACCAACAGACTGGGTCTCTCGGCGATTTTGTTTTCCTCACCCCAAAATTCGTGCGATTTTACCTAAAAATAAAAATGTGGGGTTTCAGTTATTTGGTTATTTATTTTAAACGGCAGAGTGGCAGGTTGTCCTGCGTGATTTAGCCTTATTTGGCGCTTGGCGGGTGTTGGTTTTCGGCCCTGTCTGAAAGGAAGGCTGTGCGCTTCCCTTCCCCTCAGATGTCGAAGTGTGACGCGTGCAAGCGGCAGGGGAAGCTGATCGAGTCGCTCAAGTGGCTGGGGGAGATGAAGCACTTCTGCAACCTCCACTGCCTGCTGCAGTTCTGCAGCCAGCAGGGCACCGGCACCCCGCGGGCCAGAGCCACGCCCGTCGCCACGGCGCCCCAGGGCACCGCCACGCAAGGTACCGGCGGCACGCGTCTGTCCTGAGCACTGAATCCAGTGACCCGATTCATTCAGTTGGACGGCTCCAAATAAAGGGCTTCATTTCAGCTACAAGGCTACCTTTATGCACTGATTTGGTATCATTGTATCAAGAAATTTCACCTTGTTTTGTTGTGGGTGTGGTCCCCTTAAGACCTTTCGCTACCTTTCATTTATTATTCATGTTGTTTTTATAATTTTGTGCTTTTGTACTTTTGTCTTAAGATCTATATAATAAAGGACAGCCTTTTAAGAAATATATATATATTTTAATTCACTGGTGGCCGCAGTGTTCAGTGGCCATCCAGCCCTGTAACATTCCCTGGTCGTGTTCACACACAGCTTGCCATGGCCGCTGTTCTTAGCCACTCTTTCTCTTCCTAGCACCTGTCGCTATTGCCCCTGCCCTGCCTCCTACAGCCAGCCTGGAGATCCCAGCCCCCTCTAATCTCGCATCCAAGGAGGCCACGCCCGTCATCGCCAACGTCGTCTCGCTCGCCAGCGCCCCCACTGGGCAGCCCATGGTCTACGCCAACACTGCCCTTCAAGGTGATCAATGAACACGTCCACTATCCTGTCACTGTTCCTTGTCATAAATGGCAGCAGTCTCATTATCAGTGCAGAGAAGCTTTAAGCTCAGTGATTATTCTTTTGTTTTGAATTGCCTGATTAGTTAATTCTGTAAATCAGTAACTCAGTAGCTGGAAATACACTGGAAATGGGTGAGCAAGGTACTTACCGTCAGCTGTTACAGCAGATAGGTGGTAATATGAACAGATAACCGATAAAAATACTGTTTGATAAGGAGTCTGCCTTTTCTGCTTCTCAGGAGCTGTTCCCGTGACTCCTGCGAAGGTCATTGAACATGTAGGTTTTTTGGTCTGTTTATTGTGTCAGGAGTGCGGGTGGGTCAGTTTTGGGGGCGATTGAGCTGCATCTATGCTTGATTTGTTTTGATGAATGAAGTGGTGTTTGATTTGTTGAATCCACACGTTTTGGGAGCACAGACACATTTCCCTTGAAGGTGCTGTGGTGGTGATATTAGTGGTGGTGATATTGGTGCCGGTGATATTAGTGGTGGTGATGTTGGTGCTGGTGTTCACAGGCCAGCACGCAGACGGACGCCCTGAAGCTGCCCCCGGCCCCGCCCGTCCGAGTGCTGAAGAACAAGGCTCTGCTCTGCAAACCCATGAGTCAGAACAAGGGCACCATCTGCAAGCCTCACACACAGAGCACAGAGACACAGACCGGTAAAGCACACACACACATACACTCACACACTCACACACTCACACATACACACACACACACACTCACACAGACACACGCACACGCACACACTCACACATACGCGCACACACACACACACGCACGCACACATACACACACACACACTCACACAGACACACGCACACGCACACATTCACACATACGCGCGCACACACACACATGCACGCACACATACACACACACACACTCACACAGACACACGCACACGCACACATTCACACATACACGCACACGCACACACACTCCCACACACTCACACATAGAGCACAGAGACACAGACCGGTAAAGCACGCACACACGCACAGAGCACAGAGACACAGACCAGTAAAGCGCACACACACACACACACACACACACACACACATACACACGCACACACGCATGCAGCGCAGACACTTATAGGTAAAACAGAAACTGACACAGACACACTCGCAGCACACACACACACACACACACACACTCTACAGGGCACGGTGGCTCCCTGATGATCGCAATCATGCTCATGCTGCTGCCATCTGCTCTCATTACTGTTCTCCCGTCTCTCCGCCTGCAGACGAGAACTTCCCGAGAGTCATCGTGCTGCCCGTTCCTGTGCCCGTCTTCATCCCCGTGCCCCTGCACATGTACACCCAGTACACCCCGTCTGCGTTGGGCCTGCCCGTCCCGGTATGCTGCCCGTCTCCTCGCCCCCGCCCAGGCACGCGGACTGGCTCTGGCTGCTCCTAACTGCAGCCGTATCCACGCAAAACAGAAGAACTGTTGCAGAAGGCTCTCTTGGGGATTTTTTCTACCTTTTCATTTTAAATAGCATGTTCTAGTGATTAATGTGAGAAAATGCTTTTTAACCACCTAGTTGTGTCTTGCAGTCAGGGATTGACTGACAGGTTTGTGGTATGACATGGTAACATTATGGCTAATGGAAAGCATTCTCAGTGTGAATTTTGTAACTACACGCTTAATTTGTCACAGTAGTGCCACTGAACTGCTGTAGTTACAGTAGCTTCATACACAGTAATAGGCGGGGCTGTATTGCGGCTTTGGCCAATCATGATTCAGCACTGCGATTGCCTCTTGATTAACGTGCGTCCGCCTGCGTTTGGTTTTGGGAGTCGTGGCTGTCCGTTCCCCGGCGTGATCTCTGTCATCCCTCTCTGATCTCAGGGCCCCGCTCTCTCCCTTCAGCTCTTGTGACCCTCCCGTTTGCCTGCCAGGTCCCGGTGCCCATGTTCCTGCCCACCACGCTGGACAGCGCCGAGCGCATCGTGGAGACCATCCAGGAAATCAAGAACAAAATCCCCTCCAACCCCTACGAGGCCGACCTCATCCTCATGGCCGACCTGCTGGCGGAGGAGGACGAGGAGAAGGAGAAGCCCCTCTCTCACGGAGGTAGGGGGGCCTTTGCCTCTGTACCACTGAATATGGTCACTATTTTGGGTGCTGCTTGAAAGTGCTTATCGTGCTGGTGTTTGAATTATGAATGATATTGGAGTTTTTGTATATATATATTTATATATATATATATATATATTATTTTAAATTTTTTTTTTTTTTTTTTGGGCTGGGTGACTTTGAATAATTGAATATTTAAACTGTAATGCCCCTCAGATCAGGGCAGCTCCTACAGTGGAGACCTGGAGTCAGAGGCCGTGTCCACGCCTCACAGCTGGGAGGATGAACTCGCCACCACTGCCCACAAACACGGCCGCGCTCCTGACCAGGACGGGGCCCCCACACCTGCCACACCCTCACCCCCATCCCAGCTGGACCTGGAGGCCGACTTCCCCTTTGGTGAGTTTCCCTGGCTGTGAAATCCACACCTGATTCATATTCCTTTTCCCACTCTCCTTCTGTACTGTTGGTGCACAGTTGGTGATTTAAAAAATGTTTTTTTTTTTTTTTTTTTTTTTTTTTTTTAACGATAGGCTGACTGTCATACCAAACACTTCAGCTTATGTGCGGTCAGGGACTCACTGATTTGGGCCAACTGCAGCATTTTGCTGTGGATAAAATTGTATTCTGATTGGTTCCTGTGGGATGCTACAGTGTTTATGGAGTTCATGAAGCTTTCCCATAGTCATCAGTTTCTCACGCTCACCCCGTCATGCTTTAACCCAGGCTGAGGCTGATGCTCATCCCACCACGTATGCACAGTGATGCTAACAGCGCTAACGTACTCTGTGTACTCTCACACTCATTCTTAGATAGACTTGAACATTCTGCACAAAGAATCCTGTAAATTACATTTATATTTCCTCTTCAGCTGGTAAGCACTGATATTAATGCCTAAACATGTTGATTCCAGTGTATTTCACTGAAACTCTCCACAGACGGCTAAGTGGAAATAGCGTTTTCTTATGGATTGCTGTCCAGTGCTTAGTACTGCTGCAGAAATGCTGGTTGGGGTGATGTATTGCTCCGTGCTGCTCCTGTGAGATCACGCTGTTCTTATCCTCAGAGTCCTCGGACCATTCGACAGCCCCGGCAGAGGACAGCGAGGCGTCGCCTTTGAAACCTCGTGTTCGAAGGAGGGCTCGAGATGGCTTCCCACCGAGGAAGAGGGTACGAATTGGCACTGCCCCACCCAACCGATCGCTCGGTACCTCCCCGCCCCCCCCAGCTCGATAGCCCAAAAGCATCTCTCACCCGGTTGTCTGTAGGGTCGAAAGCGGTCCAGTCCAGCGGCAGCAACAGCAGCAGCAGCAGCAGCGGCAGGCCAGCCGCGCGATGCTCCGCCCCCTGCTGGCGGTTTGAGGCTGCACCACCAGTACGGGGTCAATGCCTGGAAAACCTGGGTCCAGTGGAGGAGCACGCAGCCTGACGTGGAGAAGCCCCGATTCGGCGGTGAGTCACACACGTGTTCTTCCATGCAGTCATACGCGCGTACTCAGACACTGTAGTAACGTGCTGGTCTCTGGCGGTCGTCCTGTCCCTGTGCCTCCCTCAGCGCGGCCCATGGTGCTGAAGGAGGACCTGCTGCAGTGCAGCACGGCGGAGCTCAGCTACGGTCTGTGCCGCTTCATCGGCGAGGTGCGCCGGCCCAACGGCGAGCCCTACACCCCGGACAGCATCTTCTACCTCTGCCTGGGCATCCAGCAGGTACTGCGCGCCCCTCACGCGCCGACGCAAGCCCGAGCTCGTTTCGCCGCGCGCGTGTCGGGGTGCGAGCGCTGGGTCACCTCCCTGTCCCTCTCCCCTCTCCTCAGCACCTGTTTGAGAACGGGCGGCTGGAGAACATTTTCACTGACCTGTTCTACGGCAAATTCACCGCGGAGATCACCAGACTCCTCAAGGACTGGAAGCCCACTGTACTGCCCAGCGGTGAGAAGCAGACACGGTCCTCATCTTGAGTGGCAGCTGGCTGTGCTGCAGACATGCGGTGCTGTAATGGAGTGCTCCACCGTACAGTACCGTACTAACAGCAGTGCCACGTGCCACGCTCGGTGCTGTGGGCTGCTTGGTGCGTACAGTAATCTGTGTGCTGACCTGTCTGTCTGGTCTCCAGGTTACCTGTGTTCCCGTGTGGAGGAGGAGTACTTGTGGGAGTGTAAGCAGCTGGGGGCCTACTCCCCCATCGTGCTGCTCAACACGCTGCTCTTCTTCAGTGCGAAGCTCTTCCGCATGAAGACCGTCGCTCTGCAGCGCCGCCTCTCCTTTGCCCACGTGATGCGGTGCACCAAGACCCGGAAGAACAACCGCAAAACCAGCTTCCTGCGCTTTTACCCCCCCGCGCCCAAGGAACCCACAAATGCAGGTAACCGTGTGTAAGCGTTCTCAAGGCGTTAAGTGAGTGAGTCGTCACTGTTTTTACTCTATTAACCCCCGGCCTCACAGGAGATTTTGTATATGGGTCCACAGCCAGCTATCCTATGGGATGGGCTGCTTGATTTCCCCTCCCATGTCTGTTTGATGGCTTTGAGGAATGGAAATGATTATTGCTGCACATCCTTGCTGGGCTTGTTAACAGATACCGACATTCTGGGAATTGTGTCATGGCCCTCACCACCCCATGACAGTGCATGTATGTGTGTTTGTGCCTGAGCCCATGACAGTGCATGTATGTGTGTTTGTGCCTGAGCCCATGACAGTGCATGTATGTGTGTTTGTGCCTGAGCCTATGACAGTGCATGTATGTGTGTTTGTGCCTGTGCCTATGACAGTGCATGTATGTGTGTTTGTGCCTGTGCCCATGACAGTGCATGTATGTGTATTTGTGCCAGAGCCCATGACTAACTTCTGTCTCCTGTGACAGCTGAGAAGGCGGTGGTGCCTGCAAAGAGGAAAAAGGAGGATGAGCCAGAAGACGAAGTGCTGGAGATGCCAGAGAATACAGAAAACCCCCTGCGCTGTCCCGTTAGACTTTATGAGTTTTACCTTTCTAAGTGGTGAGTTTCACCTTTTTTATCTGTCTCACACGCACATGTATGCACACACGCACACACTTAGTCTCACTCTCTCTCTTTCTCAATATGCACATTCGACTGTGATGACTGATTGTTACTCCACCCCCTCCAGCTCAGATTCTGTGAAACAGCGCACAGACCTGTTCTACCTGCAGCCAGAGCGCTCCTGTGTGCCCAATAGCCCGTTGTGGTACTCCTCTGTACCGCTGGAGGACAGCACCATGGAGACCATGCTCACCCGTATCCTCACCGTGCGGGAGGTGCACCTCGAAGTGGAGCCCTCGCAGAAGTCTGCCTCTGATGCCGAGACCTCTGAGTGACAGGAGACATTTAAAAAAAAAAAAAAAAAGATGTGTGCTCTGCATACAAGTAGAGATGGGCATTGACACGCATTACAAATATTCATTCATGCACACACAAGCGTGTGCATGCAGTCACAAATTCTGACATCAGTGGTAGTGGCGACCAATGGAGAAACGGGTGCATTTCTCCCATCCCTGTCCTCCTGGACCAACGAAGAGTGGCACCAGTGGATTGAGTTACCATGGAAACCCCCACAGTTTAATTATTCAACGGCCATTTTGTCCTGTGCGTCAAGTGACATTATGAGTGGCTTTTATCTGAATGGTTTAAATATGTGATTGCTATGAACTCAACTGCTCTTTTGTAATGAGAAATAAACCCAATGACTTGTGGTCAAGCTCACACATGCAGTCAAGTATGTATTGTTAGCAGGGTGAATGTACAACCCTCCCAGACATTGTTGTGCAGACTAGGCCTTTGTCCCATTCTGAATAATTACAGGTTTTTGAATGTATAGAGGGTGTGGATATTGGTAGACTCAACCTTTTCCACCAGCTCCCTTAAAAACCAGATTGTTTTGGGACAGACGTGGCTTGGACTTCACTAGAACACCAGTGTTTCATTGATTTCTGAAATTTCTGGAGGCAATCCTGAAGTACTGTGAACCATTAAGTGCTGATGTTCTGTTCAGGAATTTTGCCACACAAGTTGGACAGAGTCCACTTTGTGGGAACGATGGGACTACGGATCTCCCCTGTAAATGGGCGCACACAACACATAGTGGAAAAATAACCAGTTATTCCTGTGTACAAATATGATGTATTGTGTCTTGAACCTTCATGGTTCTCCACACCAGTGTATGAGGACAGTTTTAACACTGAAGATCCCTGTACTGGTGTAACGGCTGCAAAATTGCATGTCCTATAGATGTATCCTCCTGAATGGGAGTGTATATTTTCAGTGGGCGATGGACGACAGTTGTGTGTCATTCATGTGGAGTGACAAGCCAATGTATAGTTTGCTGTGTAAATCGGTCTCATTTAGCCCGTAATGGTGGGAATTCAAAGGAATACATTACAGATGCATTTGTCCTTCTGGTGGATTTGGTCAGGTGGGACTGAAACTTTTGTATTATGTTCTTTTTTACATAAAAGTCAGTGCTGAAAATCCGCCTTTTCCTTATGTGGTTTATTTACATGAATATAAGTTGCAAATTAACACAGTGCAGCTTTATTGCTTTCAAGGAGTGGTTTTACAATGTTAAAATACTTTTATATGGGTAGGCAAGATTACATGGAGACCAACTTTGCTGGAAAATCACTGCGACCATAATGGAAAAAGGTAGCAGGGATATCAGTTTTTATCATTGAAAGGTTCATTACTTTAAAATATTTTACATTGTTTTCCATGCATGAAGATTATTGTTTACACCTTGGGCCTCATATTTTTTCAGAATTTCTGTTATGGCTTAATATGATAAGCTGGACCAAACAAGTTCAGACCACATTGTGTGTCAATTAGGCCTGCCCTTCCAGGTTAGTAGCGTCATCAACCTAAGACACACGGCAGCATCATTCCATGTGGATGAACTAGGCGGTGTCTGAAACAGCTTGCTTCCCTAATATTGAGTATACAACTTGTGTTTATAAATGGTATTGATGAAGCAGAGAGAGAAGTGCTTCAATAGGAACACATATTAATACACGACAAACTCAAGAGGTAAATCTGAAGTGATTCATGGGTTAAGCTACTTTACCAAAATATTGTACTGAAATGATACTACGTGAGTGACTACTATGCTACGTTTTTGTAGGAGCGTAATCGGCGCATCCCCTATTCCCCGTTAGTAGGCTACTGACGCTTACACAACTCGCAGGTAATGAACACCAGTATCACATGCTAGGCTACCAGACGTTTTCCCCGGTAAGGTTCTTATGACACTTAATGTTTAATGTTAAGCGTGATTGCATATCAAACTCGGCTAAATAAACTAGGCCCGCTTGTCATATTATCCCCATTGTCCATTCCTGGGCTGTATGACTTAAAGGCACTTAACTAATTAACTACTTGAATGGCTTTTTTCCAGTTTCGCACAACGCACGTTGATCATGCTATGTAATCATAGACCGTTATAGTATATAATCCATAATGTATTGGGAATGTTGCTGTGTCCGGAAGATTATCCCCTGTACTGTGCGCTGGACCAATGAAAAGTTCAACTAAACCGGATGGGGTTCTTGAACCGTATTTCACAGACCAATAGGAATGCAGAGAGCTATAAGCTACAAGCCCAAGAGCGAATGGGAAGGCTGCATTTACTATACTCCGGTGGAGGTTGACAGTGATGGTAGAAGGGGAGGGATAGGGTACGTTGTCGGATATTAGAAGAGGTGGCGAGCTGAGACTGGGCTGCAAGGCGGTGAGAAGTTTGGTTCCCTTAAAATTCTGACCGTGAACATGGCCCCCAGCACACAGCTAAATGAGACTGTTTCCGACGTGAGGAAGGGAATCCGGGCCATTCTGCTCGGACCCCCGGGCGCAGGGAAAGGGACGCAGGTAAGATCTGCAGGAAAAATGATACATAGCTGTCTGCACTGAGGAGTTTGTGAACGCATGGCCGACCTAACTCACTGACTAGCTTGCTTGCAACTATTGCACAGTAGCACTCAGGCTCATTTAAAAGAATATTATGTTTTGTGACATTGATATAATTCCAAAGAGTTTGTCCGCGTACATCGTAGTTACCAACTCGGAAGCCTGCCAATTGTGGAGACTTGGATGAAAGATGGTACTAGTTAGTTCCCTCGCTCCTCATTAGTGTGGCCGGCCAGCGCGCTAGCTGAATAATTAAGTAGCGGCTTGCTAGCATTATTACGGTAATGCTAGAATAAGCCTACTTGTCACCTAATAACCTGGCACGTTGGCTATGTGTGAATTGTTACAATGTCACGCTTGTGTGTGACTGCGTGTACTTGTCTGACTTTTCACCCTAGTCGCTGAACTTTCTCAGCGTTGCTTATCAGAATCATGAACAAAAGCGTGAACCGACACGGAAGATTCCTAAACCTAATAAAACTGTCATGGCACAGAAAAAGGAAATACATTTGTATGTCTTCAGACAGAGGCGAGTGTCTTAGTGTCAGGTTTTGAATAAGGTTTTGTGTGTAACCAGTAAAGTAACCTTTTAACAAGTTTTATCTTCGTGTACTTTTAAAGGCAATTTTTACCAAAACAAGACGTCTGTGGAAATATGAAAACATATTTTAGTTCCACAAGTGTGACCATTTGTTTAAATGTAGAGAGCAATTAGTTTTTCTCCATGTGCACTGGTTAAGGGCCAGAGTAACAGGGTTAAAGGTTAGAACAGTTAAAATGTCGAAAACGTTGTTAAAGGACGTTCAATGTGTGTATTGTGTGAATGTTCCTGAAGTATGTGTGTTTTGTAGATCATGTTTAAACTACAAGAATGTATACTAAGATGTGTTGACTGGCTATGTTTCACAAAATGTCGGTCTCTCTGGGCCTTTTCGGTAGACAGCCAGAAGAGTGAGATGTGCCATTATTGACAAATGGAAATTACATTAATCAGTTTTCTGTTACAAAGCAAATTTTTTCTATGGCCAATTCAGTTAGTCAAATTTCTTGGTCAGCGAGCAGAGTATTTCTCCATTTTGCTGTTTTGTTTGTTCTGTGCTCGAAAGATTTGGAATTGTTTTGAGGAAAACCTGTCAATAGAGCGATATGTCTTTGGTGCATAGTCTATATGGTTAAGACTCGGCAATAATTATAGTTTTGTGTCATTGAAATTCCCTATTAGACCAAGTCAGTGTATCATGACATTTCACCAGTTCTGGTTAATGATGAGTAATATTTTGCCAAGTGGGTATTTGACTGTTTTAAAGAAAATTCTTGGCATGTTTTGTACAGTTGTTTTGAAATGGTGAAAATGTCTGATCATATGTCAAAATTACTAGACTCAAAAGAATTGTCAGCATGTTGCAGTGTTTAACATTCAAAGCAGGGTAGCTGATTTTCATGCTGGTAATGGGAATCACTAGTTTTCTCCTACCTGTTATGAATAACCTGTTCAATCAGTTTGGGTAGCTAAATGCATGATCGCTGTCTTGTGTACATGATGGATCATTCACTGTAACCTATGCACTGTGCTGCTGTGAACATTTTCATTGCTTCCCTTATTGTGAAAAATGGTTTTCTGCAACACAATATGCTTTATAAGGGGATACATTGCAGTTGTCTCTGAATACAATCAGAACAGGATTTTGACTGAATGTTACTGCTTATGACTAGTGGGAGGTAATGATCAAGGTGTGTGTGTACTCAACTCTGTGCTGGAAGACGTTGCATTAATTCTTTGTTTGTCTTGCCTTCACTTGACGCTAGTAAATCGTACTGCTTATGTCAGCTCTTACCTGCTCCCGCTCTCTCAGCATGACATTGCTCATCTGTTTACGTCGCTCCATTCTGTAACATTAGCAGTGCGTCTTGTCTCTTCGGTAGGCACCCCGTCTGGCTGAGAAGTACTGCGTGTGTCACTTGGCAACCGGCGACATGCTGAGGGCCATGGTGGCATCTGGCACAGAGCTGGGCACGCGGCTCAAAGAGACTATGGATGCCGGAAAACTGGTACTGTGTGTGTGTGTGTGTGTGTGTGTTATGTGTGAGTTATTGCTAGTTTACTCTGCCGACTCCCTCATAGATGTGGGATTTCACAGATTCCTTGTATTTTATTAATATGTTCATTATTTAAAATGTTTTATGTATATGACTGGGTGTTTTACTCAGTGGTACAGTGGCAGTGCCTCGTGTTAGAACTGACATTATCAGCCCTCTGGTCGCTAAGCTCACTTACATCACCATGTCACTGCACACGTGGGCAAAGCACTTCTAGCTGTCAGCTGGGTGTGATTATGCATCTGTTTCCCTGTATTGGTCAGCTAGTCGGAGCATCAGTTGTATCTCCATTTGCCTTCTGTGTGTCAGGCTGTCTGTGCTCCTCCTGGCCTGCTCATCCCTGATACCAGTCTGTCTGTCGCTTCATAGGTCAGTGACGAGATGGTCGTGGAACTCATTGAGAAGAACCTGGACACGCCTCCCTGCAAGAACGGCTTCCTGTTGGACGGCTTCCCCCGTACTGTGAAACAAGCAGAGATGGTGAGTTTTGGGAATACCAGCCAGGAATTCTGGGATATCTTGGATATTGTATCACAAAGTGGAGGCTTGCGTTTCCTGTGCTGAGGGTGCTGTGGGCTGTTGGTTGATTTCTGGTTCCGGTTCTTAGTAACCGCATCTCCTGTTCCTCCCTCCCCTCCTCAGCTGGACGATCTGCTGGAGAAGCGCTCGGAGAAGCTGGACTCTGTCGTCGAGTTCCGCGTGGAGGACTCCCTGCTGGTGCGCAGGATCTGCGGCAGGTGAGGGCGGAGGGTTGGAGGATGGATATCGGAGAGGATAGGGGAGTGTGGGTGCTGATGGATTTATGTGGAGGCGGGTAAGACAGTTTTGGGGTGGGGTGGGGTGGGGTAGTAGGTCTGTGCTTGGATTTGTCCTTTCAGCTGATGCTGACTTACCTACCCCCTCTCCCTCTGCTTCTCAGACTTATTCACCAGCCCAGCGGGCGCTCCTACCATGAGGAGTTTAACCCCCCAAAAGAGGCCATGAAGGATGATGTGAGTACTGTGCGTGTGTGGTGAGGGAGTGGGGAAGCCTGCAGGTGAGCGTGGTGAGGGAGTGGGGGTGAGGGAGTGGGGAAGCCTGCAGGTGAGCGTGGTGAGGGAGTGGGGAAGCCCGCAGGTGAGCGTGGTGAGGGAGTGGGGAAGCCCGCAGGTGAGCGTGGTGAGGGAGTGGGGAAGCCTGCAGGTGAGCGTGGTGAGGGAATGGGGAAGCTCGCAGGTGAGCGTGGTGAGGAAGTGGGGAAGCCCGCAGGTGAGCGTGGTGAGGGAATGGGGAAGCCTGCAGGTGAGCGTGGTGAGGGAGTGGGGAAGCCCGCAGGTGAGCGTGGTGAGGGAGTGGGGAAGCCCGCAGGTGAGCGTGGTGAGGGATGGGAAGCCCGCAGGTGAGCGTGGTGAGGGAGTGGGGAAGCCCGCAGGTGAGCGTGGTGAGGGAGTGGGGAAGCCCGCAGGTGAGCGTGGTGAGGGAGTGGGGAAGCCCGCAGGTGAGCGTGGTGAGGGAGTGGGGAAGCCCGCAGGTGAGCGTGGTGAGGGAGTGGGGAAGCCCGCAGGTGAGCGTGGTGAGGGAGTGGGGAAGCCTGCAGGTGAGCGTGGTGAGGGAGTGGGGAAGCCTGCAGGTGAGGCAGTTGTGTGTATGTGTCAGAGTGTTTTTCGCGACGTGTTTGTGTGTACCAGCGCTCATTTCTGAACCTTCTGTGCCTTTCCTGATGGCTAGTGTTTCCCCTGTCCGGATGCCTGCTGCTCTCGTAATGAGCTCATGTTTCTAACATGGCTTTCTCGGAGGCACCAAGACGGCATTGTTGTGTGGGGTGGGTGGGTCCCAGACTGATGTTAGACTGTAATGGAAAGGGGAGGGGCTGTAGCTAGTTCTGCTATTGTTTTTTTTTTTTTTTTGTCCTACCTTCACAAAAATGCAGAACTTGGTGTGTGTCCACTTCCTCTTCCTGCTTTCCACATCCCTGCTGGTGTGCGTGTGCGCGTGTGTGCGTGCATGATACATTTTGTTCCCTGGTAATTTGATTAGCCCCTGGTGAGTTGACTTTGTGAGCCTAGCGTGATTGAGTGAATGGGGAGAGGGAATTCTGGGCCAGGGATTCAGGAACAGCCGCACATGAAGTTACTGTCCCCTGAGATCGAGTTGATGACAGGAACAAGCTCCATTTATAAAACTGTCCTTGCAGGCAGTTCATGTTGAGCAACTGCAGTACACATGAAATCAGTTAATCAGTCCTGTTTATAAAGGTGCAACTTTTTTTTTGCTGTTTATTGTTCTGTTGGCTCCATTTAATGTTTGTTTGCTCAAAAGCACTTTCAGCGGAATATTTGGAAGTAGTATGTACATAGTTTGTATTACTGTTATAATTTACCGTGCGAGCTTCCGGTTGATAAGATGCAGATGAATGCTTTGGCTATTTGCTATTTACCATTTTTATGGCTGGGTGGATTTAAATAGCCCAGTATCAATCCAAATGAAAACTACTGTTCCGATATCCAGTCTCGCTTCCTCTCTTGGCCCACTCTCCATCTCCACAGAGGGTTGCGTTGTTTGGGGGCTTGTGTTGGTGGCCTCTGTATTTGGAGGTTTTAAGGCTGCTGAGGCCCTGCCCTGTTTTTGGCTCCCCCCCCAGGTGACCGGCGAGCCCCTGTCCCGCCGCAGCGACGATAACGAGACGACGCTGCGCTCTCGGCTGGAGTCGTACCACCGGCAGACCTCCCCGCTGGTGCAGTACTACGGCGCCCGCGGGCTGCACCACGCCATCGACGCCGCCCAGTCCCCCGACATCGTCTTCGCCTCCATCCTCGCCGCCTTCTCCAGCGCCACCTGTAAAGACCTGGTGTTGTTCGTCTAGCTCCGCCCCCACCCCCTCTGAGTCTGGCCCTCACTCTTCCCTCTCTCTCTGTCCCTCTGATGAGGTCTCCTCTCTCTTCTGCTTTCTGCCCTCTCTCCTTCCCAAGGTGCATCTCTTCCCCTCTCTCCCTGCCTGTTCCTGTAAGGCGTCTTGCTCTTGGATGATGTACAAGGCTCTGCCTGCTGCCGGTCGGCATACATACCAAACCAATAAAGCACAATGGGTTGTGCTCCCACGCGCCAGGTGTACGCAGCACTCATATTCGGCCAATAAAAATTCAGCAGCCTTAATATGAAGTGAATAGATTTTAAAATGAAATGGCTGACTTGCGTTATAATACAGCTGAATAAGGCTTTACATGTATGGGACCACCTCCAGCTCTCTTGTGAGTGGTGTTGTGTATCTGTGGTGCAAGAAGGCATTTGCTGATCCTCCACCATGTCCAGAAATGCACTTTAAAACCAAGGCCTCAGGCACGGGCTACAATGCACATTCCAGTGTCATGTTATCCTGCCCGGCAGCATGTAACCAATGGGTTTCTCTCACTTTATCTCTGTTTTAATTACAGATGGACAATCCTGTTACTTGTCTTGTGTTTATTTGGAAAATAACCGCATTGATTTAAAGTTGCTCTTATACATGCTCTTACATGATTTCACGACATATACAATATCCAGTCTATGAAGTTATGTACTGTGCTACAGCTTCAATGGTCTTTAAATTTTCTGGCGACTGCCAAAAAATGATTGTATGCTTGGCTGAAGCAAAGCTTAGAGTTATGGTTTCTTTGTTTAGCATCAAGTTAAAGTGTTTTGTAATTTCAAATGTTCATTGTGTATATAGCTGAATGTATTTTTATACATTGCAATAGGAATTAATACTGTTATCTTTGTCATGTTGTAGAAAGCGATGCATTAACGTTGCACGCAGATGGACAGCTTTGTTGCAGCACCGGTCATCTCCACAAGATGGCAGCATTGTCGTTCATTTCTCTGTCTTCCTTTTTAATTTTCTCCCCGGTGGATTAACCGCGGCACCGAGGTTTGTCTTAACTCAGCTGTGTGCATGCCGCTTGCATTTTTTAAAATTTCACCAATGGATTTTTTTCCTTTGTTGCAGCCGTTTGACCCCCAGCCTCTCACCCAGTCCAGTCATGGAGAGGGATCGAGGCCAAGGGGGGGAAGGGAAGGGAGGAGATCGCAACGTTGCGCTTAGATTTGATAGTGATAAGGACCATGAATGTTCATAATGCAGTTCATTCTGTGAACATAAAGACGGAAATAAACATTCATTGAAACAAATGGATCATGTGTCTGCCAATAAACTGAATTGTATTCTATCTTGAAAAGATGGCAATCTTTTTGTAATCAATGTTTTAAGTTCAGTGAGCATATATATGTAAACTACTTTTTGAGGTTGAAATAAATGGCTACATGTATTTTACAGTTTCTCAAAACTGAAAGTAGCTTTCAGTGGCCCAGAGCGGCAGATTGCGGGATTTTTATATGAAATAACATGCAAATTAAACTTGAAGGGGACAGGAACGGATGTAAATTTGTTCAACTACGTGAAAAGGGATGTTGATTTTACAGCTTGGAACATAACCGCGGTCATGTCGTGCCAGTTTCAGGGGAATTCAGGCGATAGCCTGCCGTTCCGTCTAAACAGAAATGAAAGCTTTTAGCAATAGTGTGTACACCAATGTATCGACCATTGCGTCAGCCTCCAATTATGATTTAACGTTAGCAAATTGAGAGGGTTAAAGTGCTTTGTTCCATCACAGTTACTTTTTCTCAATACCATCTTGGATTTTGCCGGTAGCGCTTCAAGTAGCTAGACTGTTCGCGAAATGAAACCATTTATTTTACTGTTTACAATAATAGGAATCTCCCGTGCTGGATTGTTTAGATGTTTTCGATACATACAGGCTTTTTAAAAAAATAAAGAATTGTTCCTTGTGATAATGATGTCACGGGGTGGGGTTTCCGAGCAGACTGAGTTGTCGTCATGGGTTGGGGTTTTCCCCTATGACGATTGAGAAAGGAGAGAGAAGCGAGTTTGAGATGATCAGTGTTATGTGAAGCTGCTCGAATGAGCAGGGGTTCTGAAGGGATCGTGTCTATTTCTGTTATTAGATCTTTTACTTGACTGCAGGCCTTTCCGGAAGTGGCTCCGAGCCATAGACGCAGGAAGGTGGGGGAATAGAAAAGCTAAAAGAGAATCTAGGGGAATAATATAGTTGTTGCCGGGCGAACACTGCCACTATTAAACCAACGAAGAGACATTGCTCTTCGGATATTTCCGTCTTCCCCAAGAGGTGAGTGAATCTATTTTACCTCGCCGTAGCCGCAAGATGATCGAGGTAGTATGAGCTCTCCTCAAGCGGTATTACACTTAAAATATATGTATATCTATATATGGATATATTGCTGCACATACGTGGATTATGCGGACGTACCGACTGTTGAACGCATCGCCTAATTGTGATTAGTTAAAGCATCAGGAAAACTACACACCGTAGTTACAAACGCAAATGTTTGAGTCTCCCCGGAATTATTACATTGATGTGGCTGACATTTTATATAACCTAAGGTTTGTGTATCTACAGTCCCAGTAGGCTAATACATATTTGTTGTATCGTCAAGGCTAGCATGGGTTATCAACCTATTATTTCGCAACGTTTACATCACCAGTCTGGGCTATAATGACTATCGTGTCTGCGTGTGTGGCTCAAGTCTGATGCTTAGGGAGTGCCGATTTAAGCGTATCACTAGTTGCACCAGGCTCAAATCCTAAAATGATAGGCCCACTAGTGCTACTCAGACTTCCGAGTCGAGAAGGTTTTCCTCTGATTGCTCACTTCTTTACATCTCCCCCAATCCCCCTTCTTTCATTCCTCACACTGTTCTCACTCGCACGTTCCTACGTCTGCTTATGTCTGTCCCTGAGGTGTTGTATTGAGGACAGGATATTAATATCATCCCTTGTTTCTCTTTCACACACAAACGGACAGGCATACACAACTCCACACTTGGCATGAGCCACCTGTGTACAGTAGCCAGGAGTTGAGCTCGACACACATCTGTTCTGACCACATATCATATGTGACTTTCATATCTTTCCTTCTGTGTGGCTTTTGCTTCTTTTCAATTTTGACAGTTTTACTCTGTTGGATGCCTAACACCACACGCGCGCGCGCACGCACGCACACACACCTTTTTTCATTTTCATCTCCGTCTTTCCCTGTCACGGTTCATCTTTTCTTCATCTATCTCTCGGCACTCGCTGTCCCTACTCTGTCTCTTTTCTTTGGCTTTGGCCTCTGGCTGGGCCTGCTCTGCCGTTGCTGCCCTGAGCTCTGACATTAAACATTCAACACCTCAGCAGCCTGCTCCAGGAACGCTCCTCTAATTATAGAAGCATCACGCTGTCCCCCTCTTCCCGCTCGCTCTCTCCCTGCGTGTCAGGGGCGCTTCCTGATTCTGTGTTTCCAGAGAAAAGGGCTGTCTGCCTTAGAGCGGAACTGTTTTGTTTCATCCTCAGCGCCAGTGTTTATTCCGTTAGCAATAGGGGGCTTACCTGTTCCTGAGCTGTTTGATGTGCCGTGGCTCTTTTGCACAAACTTTCTCAGTCAGCTGGAGACTGAGTTCCAATTATATTTCGATTGGTTTTAGTTTATATTGGATTATTTATTTATTTATTTATTTTGATGGAAGGTGCACTGCATTGTCTTCTGAGTCTTTCACATGAGAAGGGCATGATGACATTACAACAGTGTCATAACATAACAGTATTTGGTTGGGGTGTGTCAACAAGACTTTTTTCTTTTGTGTGGAAAAAATGATCAGAAAATGCAATCTAGTTTATCCCACAAACTACATGATCTAGTTTATTATTTCATGAGTTTGGTGGACTAAATGTTTCAGCAGGTGACTCAGTGTGCTCGATTGTGTTAGAGAACGTGATATTTAACTGTATCAGAGTGGCCATATTGTGGGCCTGCTGTTGCCTGTGTAGGAACACTGAGGAGGACATGGCTTTGCCTGTCTGTGTGTGAGAGAGATGGTCTCTTTAGTCAGACAGACAGCTGAGGGACTAAGGCCAGGCTTTGGGTCCAGTTTCATTCTCTGTCCCTTCAGACGAAGTGAAGCGTGTATGGTGGGACCACCCATTATAATGCTGAAGCGGATGATATCACACGCTCCCTTCCATTTAGAGATTTCCGTTTGTGTCATGGCCTTGCTAATTAGTGCAGCTTCCCCTCCAGCACCATTACGTCCTGAAGCCCATCTGTCAAAATAAAAGCCAGGAATGTGAACCTGTTTGTAGTTTTCAGTTCGATTGTCATCACCTTTGTCAAGAAATCCTCTTTAATGCCAGTGGCTTAGGTTGTATTTTTCTCTCACATAGAAATACCAGTTGTTCCATGTTGTGTGGAAATGAAGTACTCTAAGACCAGATTTCTTCTGGTCTTTTATAACTCTGCTCATTTATTTTAGCTTGTTAATTATAGCATATTTAAAAATGTGCCAAGGTTTGGAATGTGTCTGTGTACCAGTTTGACCCAAACTTATGCTGTTTGTTAAAAATATAATATAATAATTTTTTATAATGGGGAGGAAGGGGGTACTAATGATATATGCGTAGTATGACCAGGCACTGTTTCAAACCTGCTGGTATCTTTCTGCACATTTTCCCCCTGGTGGAGAAGAGGAGGTACTGCTTTTGTTTGATGGAGTTGGTCAGCAGACAGTGCTTGAGGGAACACTGACCACTACGATACCAGCTTCCTCTAGTCATGATAAAAAATGTACAGAATGTGTTAAGGTGCCATGTGGGAATATAAACTCAGCACATAATTCAATAATACGGCTTCCATAAAGATGCTGCATGTTAAACTCAGGGCCTGTAGTGTACCTCTATCCAGGTCTGTCCATGTGCTGAGCTCTTCCATGAACGCTCTGAGTAAAGCCAAAAGGCCTAAAGTATGACAGCAATAGGTCTGTGAACCTGTACACTTCTGTGCCTGGTTGATCAGCTCTACTGCTGGAGCGTGTGCATGGGTTTGTGTGTGTGTGTGTGTGTGTGTGTGTGTGTGTGTGCGCATGCGTATGTGTGTGTGTGTGTTTGTGTGTGGTGTGTTGTGTGTGTGTGTTTGTGTGTGTGTGTGTGTGTGTGTGTGTGTGTGTGTGGTGTATGTGTGGTGTGTGTGTGCTGCGTGTGTGTGATAGAGAGTGTATGTGTGTGTGTGTGTGTGCGTGCGCGCGTGCGTGTGTGTGATAGAGAGTGTATGTGTGAGTGTGGGTGTGGTGCGCGCGTGCGTTGTGTGTGATGAGAGTGTATGTGTGAGTGTGGTGCGCTGGTGTGATGTGTGTGTGTGTGTGTGTGTGTGGGTGTGCGTGTGTGTGATAGAGAGTGTATGTGTGAGTGTGTGTGCATGCGTATGTGTGTGTGTGTGTGTGTGCGCGTGTGTGTGTGATGAGAGTGTATGTGTGAGTGTGTGGTGTGTGGCGTGCGTGTGTGTGATAGAGAGTGTATGTGTGTGGTGTGTGTGGAGCGTGGTGTGTGTGTAGAGAGGTGTGTGGTGTGTGTGCATGCGTATGTGTGTGTGTGTGTGTGCGCGCGTGCGTGTGTGTGATAGAGAGTGTATGTGTGAGTGTGTGTGCATGCGTATGTGTGTGTGTGTGTGTGTGCGTGTGTGTGATAGAGAGTGTATGTGTGAGTGTGTGTGCGCGCGTGCGTGTGTGTGATAGAGAGTGTATGTGTGAGTGTGTGTGCATGCGTGTGTGTGTAGTGTGTGTGCGCGCGTGCGTGTGTGTGATAGAGAGTGTATGTGTGAGTGTGTGTGTGCGCGCGTGCGTGTGTGTGATAGAGAGTGTATGTGTGTGTGTGTGTGTGCGCGCGTGCGTGTGTGTGATAGAGAGTGTATGTGTGAGTGTGTGTGTGCGCGCGTGCGTGTGTGTGATAGAGAGTGTATGTGTGAGTGTGCCCACGAGACTCAGGCAGTTGTGTCTCCCGGCAGCTGAAGCAATTTGCAGGACTGCAGCGAGGGCTCAGTGGTTAACACTAAAACGCTGAGGCACAGTTTCAGTCCGTCGACGGCAGACCTTTAGTGCTGAGACTAAGAGAACAGGCTGCCTACACTACAGGAAAACAGAGCCGTGTGTGTGTGCTTGTGTCTGCGTGTGTCTGCGTGAGGGAAACACTTCCTTACATACACAAGGCATATATTGGCAAGGTCTGCTCTGGCCTGCATGCGAGCGTGAAAAACATTGCCCACGTACACTGGTCTTACACTGGCAAGATCTGGCCTGTGTGTGTGTGTGCGTGCGTGAGTGCGTGCGTGTGTGTGTGTGTGTGCACGCGTGCGTGTGTGTGCATGTATGTGTGTGTGCGTTGTTGTGTGCATGTGTGTGTGTGCGTGCGTGTGTGCATGTGTGTGTGTGCATGTTTGTGTGTGTGTGTGTGTGTGTGTGTGCGTGCGTGCGTGTGTGTGTGTGTGTGTGCGTGTGTGTGCGTGTATGTGTGTGTGCGTGTGTGTGCGCGTGTATGTGTGTGTGCGTGTGTGTGCGCACGCGCCCACCTGTTTTTCTGTGGGGCTGAAATGAGTAATAAATCTGCTTGTATAGGTTGGTCTGGTCTCAGTATCTACATGCTATTCCGTGGCACTGTGCGTGCACTGTGGATTCAGTAATGCTTAGAGGATAACTGCGGTTTGGAGGAAAGTCAAGGCGCAGTGTGCAGCTTAATGAGTGTGAAGATGTGATGTGTTTCTGTGCATGTAACAGATGTGTGGGAGGAAGAGGAGAGGGCGATGAAGGGTGTAATGACTCTTGACCGTGCAGGCAATCTGTCCCTTTCCATCTGGCTTTGGAACCTCCGTGCTTGCCAGTTTGCCAGACATGTGGTCCCTGGTTCACGCCTGTCTCTCTTACCCTTTCCATAGAATATTTCACATCATCAGTTAATGTCATTGCAGGGTCCTTACCTCAACACCATTTATATATTTTTATTTCTTGATGCCGGGGAGAGTCAGTGTGTCAAGATTTTAATGATTTTTATGATGATTTTCCCCTGGGGCTTTCAACCCACAACATTAGAAGATCGGAGCGATGCCGTAAAACACTGAACTCAGTTGAATACTCAGTTGGACTGGGCTGTACATTAGATGCCCATTATGCTCATCAGTTTGCACCATGGCTCATAAATCTGGCTAAACTCAGCTCTCTGAGCCACAGGGCTTGGACACAGCTTATTTAATTTTGTGCTAGCTTTGTGCTTTTGAAAACCATCGTGTGCTATGGTTGTGCCCATGTATGTGTGTAAATATATAATGTGTAATTCCCTCAGTCTCACTTTCTGTTTCTTTTATGAGGAATGAATAAAAGTGTTTTTATTTGTCGACTGGGCTTGTTCTCACCAGAGCATTTCTCGGAAGTCACACCTAACACCACAATCAATATTAGAACTAATAATGCAGACATCTACAGAGCGTTTTACAGTGGTGCAGAAAATGTGCATGACAGAGCAGTTTGTGTAGTTATTCCCGGAGCCTATGAGTTTGGGCCCTGGACTTCCAGGGCTTTGTTGTTAATCGTTAGGTAGGAGTGTTGGAGCCAGAGTGAGAAGCTCTCTGCAGTGTGAGACTGAGTTCCTCCAGGGAGTACAAAATTCACACACACACACACACACACACCCATACATGTACACACGTACACACACGCACACATAGCACACGCACACATACACATACACAGTCACACAGAGCACACACACACACACACCTACACATACACACACACACACACACACACACACACACACACAGCACAAATGGACAGATGAAGGAATAAAAAGTGTAGCCACTCAAACAGTCTCTCTCTTTCACACACACACACACACACACACACACACAGTAAGATCTGTAACCCACCAGAGAGCAAACACACATACACATATCTGCAGAAAAATAAAACTCATGTACTCCCAAATGCAAACACACACAAAACATGGCTACTGTGAGGCTCGATGGTGGAATGTGTTGAGGACACTGCTTGTGCGTAGAGCTGCTGGAGAGGGATGGGAAGGCTATCTCCCTGCAGCCTGAGGTCTGATATACATAGAAACACTCCATCACAGAAGAGCCTTCTGTTTGCCTTTTGCATCTACAATTCAACCACAGCCTCTTTCCCAGCCAACTGAGAAATGGAGAGATGGAGCGATTGAGCGGTGGGGGGATGGGTATAAATGCACCATGGTTACCACAGGGTTGGCACACTTTCCCTCGTTCAGACAGCCAGTGATTTTTCTTGAAGCTTAACCACAGGGAACGCAGACCTGAGCTCTGCTGTGCCCTGCATGCCTGAACACCGTGTACTGAACGCTGAGCAGGGAGCGCACGCATCGCCCCCTGTCTGAGAGTAGCCCTGGTGATTAGGGACATTGCAGCCTTCATTAGGGGCCATTATTATCCGACTCGCTGAGGGTCATTATTATGGGATGCCAGCGTAGGTCATAATTATGGGTTGCGATTTCTCTGTGGTCGTGAGCAGTGAGTCACACAGTCCTCTCCTCCCATTGGGCTGTATCGCGTGTAAATCTGGCTGGTTGGGACGGCCGGTACACCAATCGCAGGCGTCCCGGCGATGGCTGGAGGTCCCTCTGTGTGCCTCCGGGCGGTAATCGGATTTGTCCCAGACAGAGGCCGATTCCAGAGGCAGGAGAAGGGAGGAGGAAACGAGGACACATCTGGATTGCTGTGTGTGTGGGTGGTCTGTTTGCACAAGCCTGAACTATTTGTCTTCACAATGCTTGCTTGCGGTGTTTGTATCTGTGTCTTTAGATTGGCAGAGATAACGATGCCCAAACCTGCCAATTTCACACCTCCGTCCCTGTCCCCGTCCTTCTCTGCAAACACGCATCATATCTGGCTCGCACATCATACCGCCTTGCGTTTATTCAGCATGTTTTTAGAAAGACATGTAGGTTTGTTAGCGTACGTATGCGTGTTAGAGACGTGTGCATGTATACGTAAGTGCATGTTTATGATGGAGGGCGTGCGTGTGAGTGTCAAAGAGTCTGTGTGTGGGTCGCTGTTTGCTGTACTCGTAGTGGGGATTGTCATGGCAACGGCAGTAGCAGCGCAGTGTGAAGTGGCGAGGGAAAGCTACCAAGCGTGTATGTCAGTGAGAGAGAGAGAGAGAGAGAAGGGGGAGTTATGTAGCAGGAGGGAGACAAAGGGAAGAGTCTATTCTGAGAAAGAGAGAAAATAAATGGACTGAATAGCCTACCCGGAACGATGTACAGGCAGCACAAAAGAGGAGCGTGTCAAAATTAAAGTCCCCCTGACCCTTTGCTAGAGGTGTCCTCAGCGTAAGTGTTTGTCAGTCACATAAATCCACGTCTGTCTGTCAGTCAGTTCACTCGAACATTCTGTACCTGAGGGGTTAATGTTGAAATCATGAGGAAGGGAGAGAGAGGGAGGGAGGGAGGGAGGGAGGTGTGTCATACTGGGCATGCTCCTAACGCTGGCTGACTGTTCCCTGCATTAACTTCCTTTTCTCTTCATCTCTCACAGAGACGGCGAGCGTGAGGGAGCCTCGCCGACACACAGCCCAGACGGAGGGATAAAAAGACAAGGAAAACAAAGGGACTAAAGAACAGAAGGACTGAAAAGAGGACAGATAACAGAGATCTTTCAACGCACCTGGAAATCGCTTCCAGGAGTGTGCGTTCAGAAAGTTTTTCTTTCCGTCTGCTTTGAATTTATTGAGGAAATAAAATCTGTTCATACAGTATTGAGAGAGAGAGGAGAAAGTTACCTAGAGCACATGCCTGTTTGCCCTTTATGAAGGCTGACTACAAGAGACAGGGCCATTTTAGGTGAAAGCACACCTGTTGGTTTCTACATACAGCACAGAGCGAGAGATATCGAGAGCGAGAGCAGAGGAGGAGTACAGACCAGTGGGAGGAAAGGGGAATTTCGCCTTCTTTCTCTTTCTCTTTTGACGGGTTTTTGTCTTTTTGTCATTTATCTTTCCTTTTGTGGTTCTTTCAGCTTGTTGATTATTTTCTTTTCTTTTTACTTTGTTTTTCTCTCCCACTGTTCCTTTCTGTCTCTCCAAAATAGAAGGGGAAAAGAAAAAGTTAGTTTCTTTGCTTGAAAAGGAATCGTAATATGCAAGGTTTGATTTTCAGTTGAGAACAAACTCTGTCTTTCCTGTTTGTGGAAGGTGTCCTTTGTAATAAAATACGTTGGGCGTGCGGGGAAAGAGAGAGAGATCAGACATACAGGAGACCCCTGTGTCAAGGCTCTGTGGACCTATAGACCTCCAAAGCAGCAGGGGGCACTATAGAGCGATAGCGAAGAGGCATTATTGTCTCTCCTGAGGACATGGGATCGGAGAAGGACTCGGAATCCCCTCACTCGTCTGTCAGCGGGGTGCCAAATCCCAAATGCCGGGCTCCTGGAAAAAAGCGGGGGCGGATTTCCTTCCACAGCCTCTTCCACAGCAAGCGGGGTTCCAGAGGGGCCAAGGGGGGCGCAGGGACCCCGACGGCCCAGCAGCAGCACCAACTACAGCAGCAGCAGCAGCAGCTCCCGCCGCCCGCTGTGGCCCCCGCCCCCGCCCCCTCCACGCCCCCCGCGGCCCCCGGGGCCCACCTCGCTGAGCCCCTGAGCTCCAGCCGCGCGTCGCTGGCCGGGCCGGACCTGCTGGAGTGCCCCCTGTGCCTGGTGCGCCAGCCCCCCGAGCAGCTGCCCGAGCTTCAGGGCTGCAGCCACCGCTCCTGCCTGTGCTGCCTGCGCCAGTACCTGCGCATCGAGATCACCGAGAGCCGCGTGCAGCTCAGCTGCCCCGAGTGCGCAGAGCGCCTGACCCCCCGCCAGGTGGCCGTCATCCTGGACGACGCCGCCCTGGTGGAGAAGTACGAGGAGTTCCTCCTGCGCCGCTGCCTGGCCGCCGACCCCGACTGCCGCTGGTGCCCCGCGCCGGACTGCGGGTACGACCCGGGGGGGGGAGGCGTGTGGGGGGGGGGTATTGAGTGGGTGGGGGAGGGGATGGGGGTTAGGCAGAGGGCCAAGTTTTGGGGAGTTGGGGAACTGAACACTAAAGGCATTGGGGCAGTCAGAAAGGGGGGTACATGGGAGAGGATCACAGTTTGGGTTTTGTGATGGTGTCTATTCAAGGCAAAGAAATATAAAGATAATATGATGTGTGTTTGTGTGTAAATGTATATTTGTTTATGTTGGTATGTTGTGTATTCATGTTTGTGAGTGTATGTGTGTGTGTTTGTATTTCAATGTATGTTTGTGTTTGTGTCTGAGTTTGGGTATGTGTGTATTTGAGTGTGTGTGTGTGTTTATGTCTTTAAGTTTGGGTATGCGTGTGCGTGTGTGTGTTTGATTGTGTGTGTGTGTTTGTGTTTAAGTGTGTGTTTGAGCGTGAATGTGTTTGTGTTTTAGTTTCAGTGTGTGTTTGTGTGTGTAGGTAAGCGTGGTAACGCACAGTAGAGCCGTAGATATAAAAGTCACTCATGCTGTGAGTAAGAGCAGCGGTGACCTATATACTGCAACCTGTCGTTGGAGCTGCTTGTGTGTGTGTGCGTGCGTGCGTGCGTGTGTGTGTTTATGTGTGTCCATTTGTATCTAATGATACAGAATGCGATGTGAACTGCCACATTAGTTTTCTAAGGGCTAACGACTGGGTGTAGATAAGAACTGTGTGTGTGTTTTGTGTATTGTGACAGATTATTGTGTGGGGTTTTTGTATGTTAATGTGTCTGGGAGGGGAAGCTGATGTGCATGTGTGTGTGTATGTGTTTACAGTACATGAATTCAAAGCGGCCATATGTGCCCAGCATGTAGCTGTAGGATGTGTGTCAGTGTGAGGGAAGGATCAGACTGCTCTCCTCCAGCTGACGTGTCTGTCACCAGAGGCTTTATAAGTGCCCAATTACCCCAGTCCCCCCTCCTGGTCCTGCCTGTTCACCCCTCGTCCCCCCTTCACCTCAGCTGTGTGAGAAGTGCTGTGACTCCAAGTTCCCACACGTCTGTCTGTGCTCGTTATGGGTCACAATCCTTCTCTTTTCCACCCTCTGATTTACCTAATTTATCCTCAAAGTATTCATTTTAGTCTCTCACGCTCTGTTTCTCAGTTTCTCTTGCTGTCTCTCTACTGTGGTTCCATCATCTCTCTTTTCTGAACTGTATTTCACTTTCTTTCTTTGCACCCCTCCTCTCCCTTTTTCATCCTGACGGTTGGTCTCTATCCCAGTGTATGTCTGGGTAGAAGGGAAGCAGTTATACTGTTATATTGATAGTATTTCATAAAACAGGAACCTGTGATGTATGTGTGTGTGTGGCCATGCGCATGCACATGCACAGACGCCTGTGTTGGTGTATGTGTGTGTGTGAGACAGAGCAAGAGCAAGACAGAATATTAGGCTGTCTTGTACACTCTGCTCTCATCGGTCAATTCCTTCTGCCCTGTACACCTGGTGCTCCAACCAGCACAAGCTCTACCAGATTGATTGGTGGAAGTAACCAATCAGAGCATGACTAGGCCTTCCGTTCCCTCCCTGAGCTCTCAGTTGCCACGGCGACTTGGATGCAGTACAGAGGTGGTGTTGCCAAGGGTAACCAGGGTCGGAAATTAATGATACCAATCGGCACCTACTTGTTGGAAGTGTCTGTGTGTGTGTGCACACGTATGCTCTTATGTATGCAGGTGTTTGTTGATTAGGATGCGTGTGTACGTTCAGCTGTAGTGTGTGCTGTCTTTGTCTGGCTGATATGTGTGTGGAGGACAGATGCCCCTCCCACTGTGCTTAATCCTCTTTCAGTGTCCGGGTCAGGAATAGCTGCTTGCGGCGCTGAGAAGCCCCTTGTTTCTGTCTCTAAAGCCCATGCTCATGACACTGAGGTCGCCCGTACAGCATCATAGATCTGTCTGAGCCTGAACTCACCATGCCAGGGTGAAGTCGAGTCAGCTTCCCGCTGCCTCACTTTCACATGATTTCATAATGGGGGTAATGTAAGGGCTGGCTGACGCTGGTTGTTCGTTGCTGTCTGGGAGCATCTCGTTTGAACAAAGAAATTTGGTGCTTCCTCATTAAACCAGTTTGAATCTGTCCCCGATTCAGAGGAAAACCTGTTTCCTCAGCCATGCAGTGATGTGTCAGAACTTGCCAACGATGAGGAAATTGAAGTGCTGTCAAAAGCCAGGAGATCTAAGTTAGACGCTTGCAAAACATTTAACAAGAAGCACGCTGAAGCAATCGATCCTGTTCTATCGGATGCATTGCACACTTTCTGATTTGAGCCGCAAAATATAGTCAGTTATACATTTCAATTATTCACCTTCATAACTGCATTTTAAGACTTTAATCGAATAATTTTTTGGACTTTTTGTATTATGTACATCAGTTTTCGAGGTGTGTGTGTGTGTGTGTGTATGTTTGCGCGTATGTGTAATTTGTATATATGTGTTACAGGTATATGGTAATGACAAGGGGGCATTGTGTGTTGAATTGGACTTGCTTGTGATTCAGTGGGTTCCCTGCAGAGGAGGTGGTAGCGATTGTCACAGTGGCTGTTGTGTGCTAATGGAAAGCTTTGTGAATTGAAGCTGTGCTGGCTGCTAATGGTGCTGTCCCAAAACCTTTGACAGGTTTGCTGTGATCGCCTCTGGCTGTGCCAGCTGTCCCAGGCTGGTGTGCCGTAGGGAGGGGTGCGGAGCCGAATTCTGCTACCACTGCAAGCAGGTGTGGCACCCGAACCAAACCTGCGACTCGGCGCGCCAGCAGAGGGCGCTCTCTCTGAGGGCCCACAGCAGCCACTCGCCCAGCTACACTCAGGACCAGGGGCCTGGTGAGTCTCCACCCTGGCACAAGTGCTCCTTCTCCCTTTGAGTTTAGTCTGAGCTTATTACCCATCAGGACCAGCTCTTCCAACAAGTCACATCCAGTCAAGTAACTACAACAGGACAGACTAGATATCTTAATTGTAATTATAAATATTTCAGTTAGCTGAAGTAAACGTGAACAGCATAGTTATTATAAATACTGTTAGAGAAATGTTACAGATATGTATAGCTAACGCAAACATTGACCATTCGTGTAACTACACAGATGCTTTCAATAATATATGTAGCTCATTTTTAATAATAATTTTCAATAGCGTAACCTTCTTTATATACTTAAAATTTCCTAACAAAGAGAGAAAAGCTACGCATGACGCCCCCTTCCCACGCCCTTTCTGTTTTTCCTTTCTCACTGAGAGATATTTGTCAGATTCAAATTCATGTTCCGCTTCATAACTTTTTGTGCGAGAACAATGGTGCTATAGAACCGCCACAATCTGCCCATCCTTATCCGTCAGCCGATCTGTCATTCCTGCTGACATCCAGGAGGAGCTTTGGCAGCAGGGCTAGGCTGTGTATGAGTTTAACCGTCCACCTCCTGTCTCTCGTCCACCTGTGGAATCGCCCCTGAATCAGAGCATCTCTCCCTTCCCCTGCTCTCTCTCTAGCCGATGACATCAAACCCTGCCCGCGCTGCGGCGCTTACATCATCAAGATGAACGACGGCAGCTGTAACCACATGACCTGCGCGGTGTGCGGCTGTGAGTTCTGCTGGCTGTGCATGAAGGAGATCTCTGACCTGCACTACCTCAGGTATGGCGCAGTGTGGTGCGGCTGTGGCAGGGTGTGCGGTGCGTGGTGTAGCTGCTGTACAGTTCTGCAGCTCCTTGCTGTGCTATTGCAGAAATGTAACATGTAGCACGGGCTCCGTGTTGTGCTATTGCAATAACGTAGAATGCAGCGCAGGCCTTTGTGCAACAGGTCCAGACAGTATGCGTCAATCTCTCGCTTCTCTTGGTCATCCCTCCTGATCTCTCTCCCTTTCCATTCTCCACTGTCTCGAGCTGTATTTCTGTTATCTCACTTCTCTCTCCCCCTCTCTTTCCCATCTCCTCTCAACCTTTGTATTTCTTTGCTCTTGCGATTCTGTCCTCCCTCTGCAGACTGTACCATACTGGTTTAGGACATTGTCCACACATGCAGGGAGTGTGTCACATTGATAATGAAGCAGGCTTGTGGGGGCATCACTAGGAGTGTCACAATAAGTGTGTGAAAGCAGCTTGTCCATGTTTTATTAAGCAGCTCTAATCTTGGTTTGGGTATTCTGTGGTCTTTGCTTGCAGTGGGGACCTGTTTTTCCCCCTTTTTCCCCTTTTCCCCCTGGTTTTTATGTTGGATAGTTGTTGAATAAAGAACTATTTTAAGTAAAGCTTCTGACTCCTCCCTCTCCCTCTTTCTCTCTCAGTCCATCTGGATGCACGTTCTGGGGGAAGAAACCTTGGAGCCGAAAAAAGAAGATTCTCTGGCAGCTGGGAACCCTCATCGGGGCGCCCGTGGGCATCACCCTCATCGCTGGCATCGCCATACCCGCCATGGTCATCGGGATCCCCGTCTACGTCGGCCGCAAGGTGCGGAACCAGCGAACCGCCAGTGGTGCCCAGTACAGACCCGACCAAAACATCCAGCAGTGTTTGTCTGTAGAACCAGAACCAGGGCTGGACTTTTCCAGAATTGGATTTATCATGTGCTGTCAGCAGTTTATTGACCTGAACAGATCACTGCGTCTTGCTTTAGAGAGAGTCTTTGATTGAAAGCACAGGATCACTTTGTACAGAGCTTCACTCTTCCTAATTTGATTACATCAGTACATTTCACATTTAGCTGAACAACATCATGCAGCATTCTGGGGAATTTTAGCCACATAAAGATCGCGTTATACTCGCCACGGTTTGCAGCTTGCCAGTGCACCCTTGTGGCCACACAGAGGTACTGCTAGTTTGTGCTGTCATTCTTTAAGTCTTGACTGTCATCGCTGTTCTGTACAAAGTCCAGGAAAGTTTGTTTCTGATAGAGCCTCTTCAGTAATCATATTCACACAGTATGACATCATTAACAGCCAGTGTTCTGAAGAATCCAGCAGCAGAAACCATGAAGAATGGAGACCCAGGGAGTGCTGGTGGTGCTAATGTGAGACTGTGTTTCTCCGTTCGTCAGATCCACTCGCACTACGAGGGAAAAAAGACGTCCCGTCACCAGCGAAACCTCGCCATCACGGGGGGGGTGGCCCTGTCAATCATCACCGCTCCTGTCATTGCGGCCGTCAGTGTGGGTGAGTGTCATGTTCGCAGACTCGCTGTCACTCAGGCTGCTTGCAGTGGCACTGCAGCACGAACACACACCGCCACGCCACGGCCCGACAGCTCCACTGTCAGCTGACAGCCGCAGAGAATAACCCTCTCATAATCAACACCAAGCTCTTATGCACAGACACGGAACAGCCACGCGTCTCTTTTGGACAGCCAGTGTGCAGCGCCCACTTGCAAATGCCTGGCAACGCGATCTCGGTAGGATGACACATTGTGTCCAATGACGTCAAACAGTTTAACCATAGCACCCCTTACCTTTCTGTATTAAAACGGGCCTGAAGGCTCTGCAATAGGCCAGTGTCCTGGTCAGGAAATCTGCTCAGTATCACAAGAATTTGTTTGACTTCTGACCCTGTGAGCCACGCAGACATTAAGACAGTTTCTCTTTTAAAATCAATATTTAAATCCAAGATTTTTTCCCAATGCGAAATTGTTGATCTCCCACGGCAACCCTTCCTGCCGACTGCCACACTGCAGACGCACCACAAATTATATACTGCCCATGTCATCGGAGGATGACGAGGTCAATATATTCTTGGTTCGTGCGTCGTGCTAGACAACAAAGAGATCAACGAACTAGAGCACTAGATGAGAACAAGCCAGCTTAGCCTTATCATGCCCTGGTGAGGCTGGGCTCATTGTTGCCATGCCAATGTGGACCTCCGGCCATATCCGGCAACAGTATGACCGGGACTCGAAAAAAACCGCAGGGCTTGTGCTTCGCTTTCAGAGGGAGCGTCTTTACAGCCTGAGCCACCCGAAGACCGAGGACAGCTTCTCGCACGACATTGCATGACACATTCAACATTTAAAAAATCTTAGCCTTGCAAGTTTAGGCCATGAGCTTCTTCACGGAGTGACGTCATATGTCTGTCCTCTCACAGGCATCGGCGTGCCCATCATGCTGGCCTACGTGTACGGGGTGGTGCCCATTTCCCTCTGCCGGGGCGGGGGCTGTGGGGTGAGCCGTGGCAAAGGGCGTGGCGTTCGGATCGATTTTGATGAAGACGATGGGCCAATCACAGGTGAGACTGGACCTGACTGATATACGGTCTGAACAAGTCAGACTCGGACAGGACATTTACTGGAACCTTATCTCACGTTAGAAGTTGCGACTGTCAAATGAAGCCTTCATTTCAGAATTATGACTGTAATAAACCATTTAATCAGTGACTAAAATGCAGAACAGTGGCAATTAAAATGGCTATACAACATATAAATGCCATGAGGGGAGGAAGCTAGCATATAAAAGAAAAGTCTGAATAAGCTCTTTTAGTGAAAAGAAGAAGTCCTTCAAGTGCTATGAATGCAAAATTGTAGCAAATTGCAGACTAACAATATGCACAGAACAGCCTGGCTCAGGATGCTGGTGGCATCCACTTTCAGCTACAGTATTTGACTAACTTTGTAATGCTCTGTGACTGGGGCAATGTATCCCTTTTATCATTATGTCATTGATGCCCTCTCGGTGCCCTTTGATACCGATATGTCGTAAATGCAGTGGGTGAAACTGAAAGGAGTGATCTAATTGGCTGTGCCCTCTCTCCTCAGTGGCGGACGCTTGGCGGGCGCTGAAGTCACCCAGCCTGGGCGAGAGCAGCTTGGAAGGAGGGGCTAGCGGCCTCAGCACCACCTCCCCCAGCGAGGGCCTGTCTGTGGCCCCCGGGGGCCTGGGAGACACCCCCCGCTTCAACACTCTGGCTGGGGGTGCTCTGGGCACCAGGGCAGGCAAATACAGCAGGTATAATAACAAGGAGAGGGCAATTAATGTGGGTCAGGGGAAAATTGGAGCATGTAGTATGGAAGTAGCTGTTATAGACTGTGGCATTGATATAGTATCAACATTCAAACATTGAAATTAATACCTACAATTTCCAATAGTGTAAAGCTGCATATATTTCCCCCGGGTTTATTATGCAGATATTCACACAGTGCTGACACTTGTGAAATTATAAGGTAATATCTATTATTTCTGACCCCTTCTTTAAATCTTGCAGTCATAGAGGAGCCTGTGTGACTCAACCTACTGAGTTAGACAGTAGGTTCCATTTATACAGTGGATGAGTCACTCTGCTCAGATGTCACTGAAGCCTGGTAAAAAAATAAAATAAAAATATTGGCTGTTTTTTCCTGCTCTTCCTGCTATTATACCAGACAGAAATAAGTGAGCGCTCTGTATCTAGTGCGTGGGTGTGTTTGTGTGAGGATGAGGGAACAGGACGTGCAGGTTCCTGTCAGTTCAGATCCTGGCGAGGGCATTCATGTGGTACACCTGAGCAGTATAAACGGCCGGACTTGCTGTGGAAACATCCTTCTGTGTAAATGGATGAAATGTCAAATGTAAGCCTTGTAAGTCACCCTGAAATCACAGGTGTAGCGACACAGTGTGCCGTGCACAAATCAGGGCTTGACACTCGGTGTGTAATGAGCCTTCCCTTCTCTTTTTTGTCCCAGGCTGGAGGTGCAGGGTGGAGAGCTGTGTAAGGAGGGAGCTCAGAGGGAGACGGGTAGCCTGGGTGCAGTGAGTGACTGTGCCAGTACCCGGGGCATGGCGGGTTCCATCACTTCCTCCTATACTCTGCCCGACAGGTGAGTGGCATGGCCTTTTTTTGGACGCATATTCACTTTCCTCTTACTGCACGACTTAATGAGCCGCTTAGCACTACACTTGAAATTTATTTTAAAAGCATTCAAATTGGAAAGTTTCTTGAGGAGTTTTGCAAGGTACTGATGTAAAATGGTGCAAGATATTTTCTGAAGAAGTGGAAAAATATGTTCAGACTTGCCTTAATTCAGAATTTTAGGACAAAGCACATTGTAGTGAGATTGGATATGTCTTTCATCTCTACCGCCCTTCGGTTACTGACAGTTTGCCCTCGTGGCTATCTCTATATTTAAGGGAGTGCACAAACCTTGAGATCCAGGTGGATATTGAGACAAAACCTAGTCATCTCTGTCTGGCCAGCGAGGAGGACTTGGCTCCACCCCCTGTCACCATGGCTCCCGGCCAGGGGGAGGAGCCTCAGGACTGCAGCTCTCGGAGGGGCAGGATACTGTCGGGCTCATCACTGGCACTGTCGCCTGGAGCGTCACTGAGGGAGGGACTACGCGATGTCACACTGGCCCAGCCGGAGAGTATTCGCAGTGACCTGGAGATGTCTGACACCCAGTCGGACGACATCGCCGAGCTTACATCGGACGACTGCGACTCACCACACCCCAAAAGCTGCCGCCCCCCTCCCCCGCCCCAGCCTACGTGTCGAGCCTCTTACCCGTCTGACAGCCTGCACTGTTCTGACAACATGATCCTGTACGTGTGAGGGTGGGAAGCTCAGTGTTGCACAACCCTAAATATTCTTTTTTTCATTCTATTATTCTTGTCTCAGACTTTTATATGTGTTAGTATTACATTTTCAGCTTTTTCTTTTTGATAATTTTATTCTAAACACTTTAATTGTACATCCAGACACCCCATCTGTACATATGTATGTGTGTTTACAGAGAATTTTCAGGTTCTACCTCTTTGAGAATCAAAACTCTTTGTTTACTTCTTGGAGCAAAAACACCTTTTTGCTCTTTCAGAAAAAAAAAACTGAAAGTACAACAAGAAATACAGCAAAAAATAAAACAAAGAGACAAAACAGCTAATGAGGCATCACCAAGCACACTCAGTTTAAGGGATTCTAAGAGGTTGTCTGAGTGGGTGTCTGAGCTTGAGTGCTGGGTGTTTGTGGAGGGGAATGTTTTTATCTGTGTGGGAGTACATGACTCTTTGCATTTGTGCTAAATTGTTTTGGCTTTTTGTTTTCTATTTATAACTGACTGCCTTTGACAATTGTGTTATATGCCGTGTGCATGTGTCTGCATGAATGTGTGTGGGTGTGTATGTGCGTGTGTTGTTGCGTATGTGTTGGTCTTTCACACTGACTGAGGTTGTTTACACAGAGACAGGACTTTAAAGGTGGCCCTGCATGTGAATCTCACATGCACAGAGGAAGAGCTTCAGTGGTTAATGGGGGGGGGGGGGGTCTGCTTGGTCTGTGGTCTGCCTCACAGACTGTGCTTATTCACAAGCTGACTGATTTCTGACAGGCTGTCTGTCTGACCCGCTGGCTCACTGTCTGTAAAGGTGTCTGCATGAATGTCTGTGTCTGCCTGTCTGTCAGCTGAATATGTGTCCAGACAGAGCCTGGACTGGGATGGATCATCACCCCTGGGAGATGGTGGGGGTGGTGATGGTGGGACAGTCTTCCAGTTTGCAGATTACATTAAATCCACACAGCCTAAAACACAAAAATGCAGCAGAAAATGGGGCAAAATATCATCTTTCAATTTTCCTCACAAGTTTAATGCCATTGGAGTGAGGAACTTCTCTCCCTTCAAATACTTAACCTTCTTACAACATCACTGCGATGTTGCTGAAATATTGCAGTCATAATGTAAGCACGCACCTGGGATGTGAGGAGAGAAAACTGAGGTAGTCTATATGAGGAAGCTCACCTGCTGTATTTGGGCACATTATACACTGTCTGTGAGTGGGATCGATGTCAATCTGGCTGTCTGTCTCACTGTATGCTGGGAAAGTGAGGCTTGGGCACTTGTGCACTTTAACTCAAAAACAATTAACATTGCTGGTATTATTTATTTTTTAATCACTATTTGTACTTGTCTCCCTTTTGTGGCTGCCATTTGCTTCAGTTTTCTTCGCTGCAGAAGATTCACAGTTATAGTGATTGTGGAAAAGGCAATCCCCAGGGGGGAGCCTGGTGGAGTATTCAGATATTGATTAGTCTGGTCTGTTTATGTGACTGGACGGTGCTTGGTTTGTTTTTTTAAATGTGATCCAGTTTTGCTTCTTTCTGCCTGTGAGAACCTACATGAATGTACCAAGCAAACTACTGCAAAAAAACAAAAAACAAATCAACTGTTAAATAATTGTGGATGGAAGAATTATAAATATATAAATAGCAATATAAGAATATAAATATATATCTCCAGCACCGTTTTTGTATGCGTCCATATAGGGCAGTGCACTTCGGAGTGTTGGGGAGAATGTGGAGGCTGCTGGGAAATAAATGCATTGTTCTATTGCACCAACATATACCTCCTGTCTGGCCATCTCTTTCTGCATGCGTGTGTGCGTGTGTGCGTGCACACAGCGATCTGTCTGTGTGAGTAATATAAGGATGGGAGCCTGTGTGTGATGTATACTATGGAGTCCTGTGTGTGTGTGTGTTGATGGTGAGCAGCGTGAAGCTGGGTGTAAGTATTTGTATGTGTGTAGTGTAATATTTAAGGTTCTTTGGCGAGGTATGTGACCCGCTCAACCAACTCATAACTTGCTATGGAAATAGCTGTTTCATGTGTTAGCCATTATATTTACATGGACAGAGGGGGACTGTCTCCCCAGTCTAACCCCTCAGAACCACTGTTGTGGGGTGGTTCCTCCTGCTGGTTTTGAACAGATGCTCTCCCAATCGCCCCCCCCCCCCAAGCATGTGGAGAGTGACCCCGCCTGCTGGCACAGAGGCCGTCTCTCTTGCACCTTTCATTATTTCTTGCTCGACAATGTCCTAGCAACAGCACAATCTGGTCATGCTGCTAACCGTGATTTGCTCAGCATTTCGCTAAATCAGCTTCTCTTGTCTGCATATGCAGTAATTCCACTATTTGTCCTTTTTCTCCTCAGTTCAGTTTTGATCATTTATCAAACACCAAAATTATGGATTTAGTATTGATCATTATTAAAAACAGAAATACATCTGCGGCCTCCGATCTTACCCAATGACGGCCAGTATGGGTGCAGGCTTTTCCAGCCCAGAATTAAAATGTCTGTTTAAACAAACCAACTAAACTTACTCTTCCTTGATTAGCAGAATCAGCTGTTTTAGCGCTGAGCTGAAACAACACCTATACCCACATCACCTCATTTTAAAACTGATATAATCAAAAACATGTTGAAGAGAGGTCTTCGAGCAGCATCTATCTTTTGTATTTCTTGACACCCGTCAAGGCACAGGCACAGGCAATATAAACTCTTACATACACACACATTAAATTTATGAGATTTTATATGTGACCTCTTCCTTTCAAAAGCCAGCTGACTAATGTTGGAGCATATAAATTGGTTTTGTCTCTGCTTTCTAGTAAGCTCTTTGAGACCCAAATATGTTTGAAGAGCAACATTCCTTATTCTCATTTTGAAAAGTATTTGAACATAACAAGAAAACACTTAAAGATATTGAACGACATCTGATCCAGGTCTGTACACACAACCAAAGTTTATAAAGCTCTGATTAGGATATAACAACAATAACAACAACAACAACCATAATAATAATAATAATAATAATAATAATAATGAAGTATTTATATAGCACCTTTTATACAGGTATACCATTTGACAAGTTAAGCTCATGAACCCCTTATCATTGCAATATTGAGAGAGTACTTGTGTCTTTGAAGTGGCTGATCGTTTGAAGAAACCAAATGAGAGATGAGATGGGAAGATGAAGAAACACTGGGCCAAGTAACTTGAAATAATGTAAGGAAATATGGTTAGTACTGTTTTGGAATAGTTTCTGTTAAATATAACTTAAGCCTAGTTTCTGTTAAATATAACTTGTGGAACTTCCCATCATACCAATATTAGAAACTTGACAAGCATACAGAATTTTAAAGGAATTATGTTTTTATAAATGTTTATGAAGTGCATAATATGTGTATGTGAATAACTTGGCTATATATGCGATAATATGTTTTATTTGCGATTATATCTACATTCCCATTACCCTCAAACCTGCATGTACGAGATTGACAGCAGTAAAACTTAGAGCATTCGCAGGACATAATACAGTAGAATGAGTTAAAACAGGAAGATGCTTATTTGCGACCAAGTCGTAAACGCAATCCTCAAGTCGTCGTACGGCAGTCGATGTATTTGCTGACCGTAAAGCAGAAGGGACCGATCCAGAGAAGGTTAAAGTAATACGCTCCTGAAATTGCAAGGTAAATCATAGGATAAATTGTTCAACATAGCTGAAAAACCAGCGAGTAATATTTTGTGCTGTCGCAGTTTGCCAACTACCTCACTTCTGAACCAGTTGTTTTGCGTGCAGACTATCCTGATAGTGTGTATCGTCCCAATCGATCTCTACCGTTAAGACGTAGCTAGCTTACATGTTTGTGGCTAGCTATCGAGCTGGCATAGCTAGCTCAGCTACTGGGCTATGCTCTTAGGTAGCTAGCTGACCTTACATGACAACGCGTGGCATGTCTAGTGCTGTCCTGCTAACTGACTTTAAAAGTGTATGACTTTCCTAGCTGTTTACTTGGATATATTATTTATCGGAACTAGTACTAGTTGATGAACCAGCTGGCTAGATAAATCGGCTAGTTGGCTAGCTATCGTTTTGATTATGTGCTAGCTAACCTGTGTGGTAGAGTTTCAAGTTGTTGCGACGACCATTCAAGGAGATATTTTCTGTTTAACTGACATTGAGTTTTACAGTTATCTGGTAGAATTAGCCTGGTGATATCACCTTAGTTTTGCAGTGAATATCACGTGATGGTTACTGCAGATACCATTATGTAAATTGAAAACAAAGACGTAGCTCGATACGGCAGCGATTTGTACAGCTGGAACGAAATTCATAGGTTAATTTATGTTAAGAAGACTGCTGGGTTTCATCAATTTAATTGTTCAGGCTGTTGCTAGGGTTGTGAGATTTAGAATTTGTGCAAACCGGACAATTGGAAGCGTAGGCATTTCGCTAACGAGGCAGGTGTCGGACCTGGAGACGGGATGTCCCCCTCGGAACAGACGTCGGACAGGCGGGTTCTATGGGAGCGAGCAGTCATTGAGACACTAACGCAAAACTGCTTCCATCAATTCAGATGCCGGTTATTTCATTGCCCTGTCGGATCCGCGGACCTGTACAAATAATTAGAAAACCGGTCGAAATTTGTACCTGTGGCAAACCTAGCTGTTACGCTGAGAGCTGTTAGTTAAACGGAAAACCAAGTCGGTGGTAGTGAAGTGGATACAGCTTAGTGAATGTCGCAATAATTATTTTAGTATGAAGTTACTTGTTTAATGTGTATAGACACATTGCCATATTATCTTCACTTGTATTTTTATCCCCAGCATCATGCCATTTGTCGACTTGCATTCGAAGTTCGGTGTGAATCTGGACCGCTGGTTGCTGGCCCAGAGTGGGAAACAACCCTACAAGCAAGCCTCGCGCTGTCACTCCTTTGAGAAGGAGTGGATTGAGTGTTCCCATGGCATCGGTCAGACCCGGGCACGGCAGGAGTGCAGGCTTGAATTTGAAGACTTTTATGAATGCATGCACCGTCAGAAGACAGTAAGTTGATATGAGACGTACCGAAAAGTGCAGGACTTGTGACACCAAGAATTGTGACTGTTGCTCCAAAACCGTGAAAAGTAGGGTGCACAACCCAGTTGGGGCCAGTATTGGTAAAAGTGATCCACAAGAAGCTAAGAACTGCCTTAATGTTTGATATTGATTGTTTTCTTTAGAGGAGCTGACAGGATTGGCCATGAGTAGCTGGTGGTATTTAGGCATTGAAACCCTTTGTCCGTTGTAGCCAACTGGCTGCTTATAGCCAGTGTGTTAAATTGAGGGCACAGTAGCTACCGGGTTTCATAGATTTGCTGTTGTACCTTTGCTGTGTTACTCAGACGCTGATGTTGTCATCTCTCTCTTTCCAGTTCAAGCGACTCCATGAAATCCGAAAACAGAAAGAAAAACTGGAGAAGGAGGGATCCTTAACTGCTCCGGGCCACCACTGAGCGAAAGGGAGCAATGGCCGTGGCCCCCAGCAGGCATGCATGCTCGCGCTCGATCTCGCCTCAGCATCGTACACCTGTGGTGTGCCCAGGGGCTTTGTGTAAAATAGTTATTCGTATATTGCTATTGTTTGTCTTCCCCGTTCCAAGTAAGTAAATGGAGATCTGTAATCTTAATATTGTACCTTTCCCTTTTTCCTGGCTTCAGAATAAAGGGTGTTGAGTGGAAGTAGAAGAGTCTGTTAGAAGTGAATTAATAGTTCACGTGGTTAAATTCCACATTTTCATACTGGATTCGAATTTCACTTCGTGAATCAAAACTAAATGCTAGAATCAGGCTCTCTATTGAACAATTTATTGTAAGACAATGTTGACATTTTTCAAACGGGGGAGGGAGTACACAGCTGCAACCAGTGTAGGAAACAGTAGCTGGAGCATGAACCCAAAATGAATAGACAAGAGCAGAGACACTTAACATGAATGCTCTCTTATTTGCAGTATGCTAGAGATGGCAGTGGCAAAATGACTTTTAACCTTTTAATGTTTTTAACCTGTCAGTACAATTGCATGTGCACTCTAAGGAATGATGTGCATGTAAAAAGATGCAGTGTTTCTTCTGACTGGCTTGAATGTCAGTGCAATGTGTATTACTTTCATACATCATCTCACAACCCTCTCATCTCAGTCCCTCCCATGACCCAACATTCAGTTTCAGATTGAACAGCTTGCATTCAAAACTCAAAAAATAAGCAACAGGGTTTAGACATGCAAGTTATTATCTACCCAAGATCTCTTAAGGCCTCTATCTCCTCTGCACATAAAGCCAGAGTTGTGTAAATAGCATGCTCATCTTGCTTTCAGCTCTTCCTGTTATCTCCCACAGGATAACCTGATGGGCATACCTCTTCAAAAATGACATTTTCGCGCTGTTAAATGCCATAATGACCCTCTCCCTTACGCAAAGAGGTGTGTGACCTCAGGCATCGATTCACAATATTCCGACGTTCCCCCAGGATGCTCTAGCACTGACTGGCAGGTTCACAGCCAGTCATTCAGAACCCTGCTGACCTAATGGTGTCCCCTTCTACCACCCTGTTGCCCTTCCCCTTACATTCCTCCACTGGTTCACCTGTCACTGTGTCACTCATTGCCATAGCGAATAGGAAAAATTATTTTTTTTCCCCCCATGATTTTGGAAATCCTTTTTGAAAAGAAGAAATTAACCCAACAATAAAAGCTGAATGATGACAAAAAGAGATGAGCTGCAAGTGTATTTTATTGATTTAACGTTATTTCCATTTACAGTTTTTAAAATATATATTTATTTGTCCCATGTATTCTTATTGCGAACGCTCCCTAGGGCCAAACCCTCTCTAATATGTTGGAAGTATGCTGGATGTCCATTCATGATGATAGTCCTTCCTTGTTCCTCACACTGTACCCAGAGAAGGCACTGAGGAAGCCATCTGAAGTCTGGAATGCGATCTGTCAGCAGCAATATCAATCGTCACACCTCTGACTTTAATTGGTCGATAAAAGATAATGCTAGACCCACTTAAGGGCAGCTCCCCAGAGACAATCTCTTCAATGAATACTTAAATATATGAGTGGATGCAGTCCATCTAACAGTCTGATTCAATTACACTGGCGTCCCTCACTGCAATTCTTCTAACCGGATTATGCTTTGTGAAGTGTAGCCACGAGGTGGCGCCAATACACCGCAGGATAGTGGAAATGCATCGCTGTATCTAGCAGCCTATTCAATTGTCAACACGGACCGTGACCGTCTGGTTTCAATATTATTTTTATGTACATGTGATAGAACATCATTATTAAGAATGTAGTCAAAGATCAGTTGCTATGGGGTATGAGGTGTATTTTTTTGCTCTAAAACTTACGTGCGAGCTCCGTGTGTGTGATGAGAATGGCATGCCAAACATCACAAGGCTTCAATTTGCAGTCAAATGTGGGTCTGTTATTTTGCGCACTAGCGTGTCTGAGTCCCTAAAGAGGCAACCATGCTTAAAACATGCATTTTCTGTTCAGTGTCACAATAGACCACGATTTAATGAATTAAAACATTTCTTGGAAAAGCTAATGTTACAGCCCCCACCCCACACACACACAGACACACACTCACACACAGACACACACACAAATGCCACAATACACAAATGTTTTCCATTTCGTCTGCAGCATCGGTCACTGGACTCTTACCATACACCATTCGGTCAGAAAACAGTGCTGTGCCCTAAACCTTTTACTGAATCTAGAATTTTTTGTTTGGTTAAAACATCATCAACGAACCGGGTTAATCCTCTCCTGCCCGATAGAATTAACTTGCTGTCTCCCACAGTCTGAGCAGAGCAAGGCTTGGGTGCGCGGACACCATCACCTCGTTGCCAAACCCATCGTGCATCCGTGCAGTTGACGTCCGTCCCGTGGAAAGATGACAATGAATGCTATTGTTTAATTAATTCTTCTTGTGCTCACTCAAGCATGCGATTTATTTGTGTCTCGTGGACAGACAAAAACCATAAGTGAAATGATGTAGGCTACAGACTGAGAGAGAACAATGGAAGCACAAAACAGAAATACGGAGATGAGGGTTAAGAGGATTAATATCATATGTAACAGAAATCAGCTTGTCAAGGTACATTCTCTCATCAGTCTATTTATTGTGATTTTTTGGTTTGTTTGTATGTGCAAGGTTTGCGTAGATGCCGTAAGGTGCTCTCCAAAGGAAGTGTGTCAAAATGTGTGCGTGGCCAACTGGGCGCTTCTGCTATGCATCAATGATGCTGGAGGAATGCACAGGAATTACCACAGCTTGGGGATGAGCGCGCGTATGCACACAGCGCTCAACTCACGAGCTGGCTCTAGAAAAAACAGAAAGTGAGTGGAGAGTGAGCGAGAGAGAGAAAGAGAGAGGAGGGGGTGGTGGCTGGGCGAAGAGAAGAGATCGGGAGAGGGGGAAAGAACGTGCGGGAAGGGAACCGACAGCCATTACCGAATAGCCTAACTGTTTTATCATTCGCTGTATTCCGGGAGGAAAAGACGGTTGAGCGTCTGGCCCTTACGCCCTCCCCCTCGTATCTGGATCAGTGTACTGTGGAGTAGGTGTACCCGTGAGGGAGCGGACTCAACGCCACAGCATCCCCGTGTCTGTCACTCCGTGCAGCGTTGCTATCCGGTAAGGGCTCCAGTATCGGTGGACCGGGCGACTCAGCATGTGTACTCCGGCTGTTAATGTTGTACTGTATGTGCTTTAACGACTGTCAGATGAGACATTCCATCGTAATTGAGTTTTTCCCTGTAATTCCATTTGTGTTGTTATGATTAGGCTACATAATTAGCAACGTATTTTACGGGCCTATAAGAACGAATAATTCCCTTATTATTAGGGCTATTATTATTATTATTATTATTATTATTATTATTATTATTATTATTATTATTATTATTATGTATCTTCCTCGTGATTATCATCAGGTAGTGTGAGATCCGGAACAACTGATGCACTTAAGAATGAATGAATGAAATAATTTAGCCTGTAACAGAAAAAGAATATCACAACGTTTTGTTTGGGTGTTTTGCTTTCAAAACGATCTTATTTTCACTAACGACGATAATAAACGCATGCCAGTCACACGGAGAGGATAAACGGACAAATGCAATTTGCAGGTTATCCAAGCAATTCGAACAAAGGGTTCTCCTGTATTAAAATACAGCCGCTCCCACGGAAATCCCGGGCTGGAGCTGACACTTCGTGCAGGCTGTATCGGCCGCATTTCACTGAACTACAATATCTCGCGCACACAGTTACAGTCACAGACGAGCTACAGCCGATGCGTCCCGAGGCTTCTCCCTCCGCTGGGGAAAAGGGAACTGCCTTAATTGTGATAGTTAAATATTTTATCAAGTGATGTAATGTACGCGTACGTGTACATATGGATTGTTTTACCGAAGACAGTCGCCTAGTTTACTTAGCGGGTCATTATCGAATAGTCAATCCCCCTTAGGTAAAGGCACACGTAATAAATTAAAATAATCAAAAAATAATATTAATGCAATCTTAGCAGAAAAAATGGGATTTGTGCCTTATATGCCCCGTTGTCCATGCACCCATCTGCCGTGGGAAATACAAAAAAAATAAAAATAAATAAATAAATCGAGACGGAGGTATAGAAATGGCTTATACATGCTCATTCGGTTCTGGTGATCTTCAGCGCATACATAGCTGTGTGTGCAAAAGCTACACGCTATTTTCAATTCTAGACATTGTCACATTATTTATCACCCAATACTATTAAGTTAAGAACTTTGGTGTTGTTTCTCACAACATGGCCACACCCTTGAACGAGTGCTGCTAATGCAGACCCGTCCCTCCCTGAGATATCCTCATTGGACAGCTTGACCATTCCACCTGCTGGAGACCAGCTGCAAGGCTTGCATTAACGTCTATAAGATTTATGACATGTAAGACTCCTGCCGAACATACCCATTCACAAATATAGTGCTATTCTGAACCTAGACCTATAGCACTTCACTCAGTTCCAGTTGTCCAGTACAGTGTGTTCACTTATGAACCTTGCAGTCTCTCGTCAGAGAATGAAATGCGTTGCCATAATCTGTATGGCATTCCACAAATCATGCCATTCCTTTGTGCATACCAGCAGTCAAAAAAGATCTGGTGGTTTTTTCAGATATAGATAAAATATGTTTGGAATAAAGTTGCTGGCGTTTAAGGCAGTACAGCACACACACACCTCTGTGTACCCAACCAACTTTTCCATTACAAGCATAGGTTATTGGTTGCTAGAGGTGGCTGAAAAAGGCAGAACAAGGTAGGACTGACACATGGCTGGTGTCTCAGGCTAATGGAAGGTATGTCTTCACAGTAAGAGTCTTACTAATGTCTTGCACGCAACAAGAGAGAAAGACTAGCTGTAGTATGTTCATGGGGAGGCCACAGACAGAAGATAGCCAAGATACTAATGAGCAGCCAAACTGTATCAAGACTGCTAAGATTCAAGCACAAATCACATCAGTATAATGGTCTCTAACTCCAAAGGGAGCTGTCAGGCAGATACTCACATGGCTGAGACAGGGGGACTGGTTGATTGTTTCAATGATTGACAGAACAGCTGACACTGAAACCTCTGAACCTCAGACTCAATCACTAATACTGATATCAAACCTACCCTGACTGGCAGGGTCAAGGTGCTCATTGACCATTTATGGTCTTAACATGAAGTATTCCCTTACTCCAGTGTGTCCTAGTTTTAGTTCGCTACATTAGTTCTAGCCACCTTTCTGCAAGTCTTCATTCACTGGCATCTATGATAATTATGTCATACATTATTGAGAACATCAATAAAGTATGAGAAAGTCATTCTGTTCTCTTTCTGTTGTTGAGAAAGGCCACTTACACTAAACGGGTGCAACTCCAGACCAATGGATGAGGGTCTATTCCACTTTTAGAAGGGAATTCCCCATGTTATTGCAAGTGTGTGGCACAAGAATGTGGAAAATTGGATAACAATGTTAAGTGTGAATTTCTGTCTAGCAATTTGTGATTAAAAAGGGGGCCTTTGTGATATTATGAGGGTCTAACGAATGGAAGTGTGCAGGTATGTAGGGAGATTAGTTTGATCATGTTCATCTCGGAAAATACAAATATGCTTCCTCTCTCAATGACAGTTGTTGCCAGGATATATCCTGAATTTGCATTTTCTAAGTTAAGAAACAACACTGAAATGCTTGAAAAAAATAAACAAATACCCAACAGAAAGTTTTCATTAAATGTTCTGAAAATACCTTCTGTGTCCTGGGTCAATTTTCATGTTCACATTTGGTGCTGTTGCCATATTTCCATATTTGCCATATGACATGCTCATCTCTCTCTCTCTCTCTCGCTCTCTCTCCCCCCGACTCTTCTGTTCAACAGTACATCAGCAAATATAGATGCTGTTTTGTGTGTGTATGTGTGTGTGGGGGAGTTTAGTCTTGTCAGTATATCAGCATTACTCATAGATGCACAGATGTTTGGGATGGCAGGGGGGCAGGCACTTGTTTGCACACTCATCCATGCAGACGTCCCACAGCTCACAGACGCGGGGCGTGGGGGAGGAGGGGGGAGGAGTGTGGCATCTGTGTTTTAGGGGCCACTCCTCTGACGAGGAGTGTCTGAAACCCATAATGCAGCATGGAATTTTAGGAATGTCTCAGTGGATGTGCTGGGCATTTCACATGGAATCTCAGTTCTTCACGCTCACGGTGGCCAGAGTAATTGCTGATCGGTTAAACAGAACCGTGTATGCATGAGGACCAACGGTTATTTCTGTGTGCCGTTGTTCTGTCTGCTGCCAGACAGAGGAAAAAAACACACAAAGGTGAAGGAAGTGACTGAGTTTGTTTTATTGAGAAGAAAGCTCTCTTTTCTCTTTTGAACTGCGCAGCAATTCAAATAAAGCAGTGTGGCTTTGAACCCCATTCCATCTCTATTTATAACTCCTTATAACTGCAGCCTGCCACAGGATGAACGCGCTGTCAGGGAACAGCGAGGAAAAAGAGGAGTGAACCAGCATGGAGAGCAGGAAGAGAACTTAACCACTTCCTGCTTAGAGAAATAGACCCTAACCAATTTGTGGGTTTAGTTCATGGGCAAGGCTCGGCTCACAATTAAATCAGACCAAATGCAATAAGATTGACTGGAAATGTGCATGCTATATCACTTGCCCTAAATAAAACCATGTGCCTAGATGTTATAACATTAATCATGTGCTGAAAATGAATAGATTTAGCCTTCATTTAAATTTAGTAATGAATACATTAAGGACATTTGATTGATGTGGTAAGCAAGTATGTACTTAGTGTACAAATCACACAAGATAAAAATATTCCAGATAATAAAATGTTACTTACTTGAAATGGTCTCTCGTGTGGCAGAAGCAAATAGTAGCACAAGCGAACAAAGCGATGTGCTCTTCTTTATCAGGTACCATCGCCTTTTTGAGGCAGCACAGGGTCACTGGCTGGAGATTCTGATGCGTGCAGGCAAGGCACAGCGAGCATGGGGCCTGTGTGGACAGTGAAGCATCCTGTCTGGGATTCGCTGGCTGGCATCTGCTTGTCTGGCATCTTCTTTCCTGTTGAGAAAATCTGAGTGACACTGAAGGGCGTAGATAATTTGTTCAGACTGAAGTAATGCGGATGCATTCACATTCACATTCACATGCGTATGTATTGTGTCTTATAGTCATATGTATGTATACAAGTGCATATGTGTATGTGTGTGTATCTGGCTGTAGGTTTTATGGGGGATGGGTTGTGGGATTTTGGCCATGGGGCATGTGCTGTAGGCACTGGGATGTAGGGTATAGGCTGTGGTCAGTGGAGTGTAGGGTACGGGTCATCGGAGGAGGCCCGTCCAGCACTGAAGGCATCAAGGGTATTGATCGCCAGTCGGCTCAGCTGGTGTGCTGTGATTGACAGACGCCTAGCCCAGCTCCCAGGGGGCCCCGCCCTCTCCTGGTAATCGAAGGAGAACACTGACCTGACGGTTAAAGCCCATCACCATCGATCCAGACCCTCGTATGTACTTCACACCCACAGCTCCTCCTCCTCACCCCAGTGACTCAGCGTGGGACCGGGCCATCCAGGCCCCAAGAACTGTCCCGTTTGTCACCTCTGCTTTTACGGCTGTGTGCCACGGTCCGGTGTTCTATCACATGGGTCGGGCAGCTCCCTGGCCTGCTCGAGTTAATTTATGACGACCCTCTGCTCATCTCTCTATTAGACTGGGCTCTTACCAAGGTGACTTTCATCAGCAGTAAAAAATCAATGCACTGTGCATTTCCTATGCAACATTACACTGAACGCAATGAATCACCTTTATGGTGCCGTTGGGTGGATGTTCTGTAAAACCACCGCGGGTTCGGTGAAGTGACGGACCCTGAGGCCTGGTATTGAATCCCTGTTGTGCCAGGGCTGACTGTGGCTGGAGGCCCTGCAAGCTGCTGCATAGTTGGCCGTTGGATGAATCACCCAAGGAGGGGAAGCTTCAGTAAGAGCTCTGCCTGTGTCACTGTGTACGAGCGAGTCCTGTGGTCTGTTGGGTTCATTGCCTTTTAAATCAGCTTGCTTGTTTTGAAGTGAGAGCAGTCTTATGTTGGAGTGGAAGAAAGAGGTATTGAATATTAAATGATTGATTAGCATTGATATTAACCCTTTAAAGAGTAGGCATTTTTGAATGTTTAATGTTTAAGTCAGTGTTCCAGAACTTGCTATCATTGGTATCAGTTACCAGCAGTGACTGTTTGTTTTATGTTCTCTGTTCTGTTTCCCTCCCTCTGGCCCCGTGACCCCAGCAGGTGGTCCTCCTCCGAGCGCCATGTCGTCCTCAGACGAGGAGAGCCTGAGCGAGCGATCGTGTGTGAGCGAGCGCTCCTTCCGAAGCGAGCGCTCGGGCGGGTCCCTGTCGCCGTGCCCTGCCGGGCCTCCCGCCGCCCCCGGCGACACCCTGCCCTGGAACCTCTCCAGACACGAGCGGCGGAAGCGCAAGAGCCAGGACTCGGTGCTGGACCCCGCGGAGAGGGCCGTGGTGCGCGTCGCAGGTAGGGGCCGCTCCGACACACCTGGAGAGAGGGAGCGGAGAGACAGGGCAGAAGAGAGGGTGGAGGGAAAGAAGAGAAGGGAGATGGAGGCAAAGGTGAGGAGAGAGGGTGGGGATAGAAAGAGGAGAGATACAAACAGATAGAGGGGAGGAGGAGTGGAGGGATGGAAAAGAAAGCAGGGAAACAAAGAAATGGGAAGAAGGAAGAGAAAGGAGGGAAGCGTGGAGAAGACAGGTGTGGCAGGTGACTCGTACAGTGGGGGGAGCGTGTCTGTTGGGTGGAACTCCTCTACCAGTGTCACAGTGCTTGGTGTGTAATTTGGTGGAAGCCTGAAACTGTCTGGGTTTGGTTGGGTGGCTGCAAAGCTAACTGAACGGGATGCATTGCAAGGTACAGGCACTGTGGGCAGGTGTGATGATATCTGTGTGACACAGGCTTGCTGCCATGATTCCATATTTCTGTGTGCTGTAGATTGACATGTTCTGTGAACCAATTGGAAACAACAGAAGGATGCTGTGTGGCTGGATGGTGAAAGTGATGTGTACCTGTTTAAAAAACTGAGCAATATGGAAGAGCAAGATGCTAAAAGAGCTGATTCTGACGAAAGAGGTGCAGAAGTAGTTAGTTGCAAAACGGAGTGCAAATGCATTGACCAGCGGGTGATTTTTGCACCGCTATCAAATCAAATGTGCGTATTACAGTTTATATTCTTGTATTCTGTACCCTGACTGGCTCTCAGTGGCCTGGTCTTGCTGTGGTCCTGTTACGGTCATGGTTCAGGGACACGCTCCCTATGTAAATTTGGTCGGGCCGTGGTCATGGCGGTGTTTTTGAGCGGCACAATTTGATTATGCTGATGGGACCTGCTGAGTGCTGAGACAGCAACCTTCTGCTGGCCGAACGTGCGAGACGAAAGCCCTGATGAAGGAGTTCACTGAGGTGAAGATGTTCACGGAGGTGTTGAGCAGAGTCAGTGCCCTGTGTCTGCGGAAGCGGCCTCATTATTGCAGGGGAAGAGCTGAACCCCCTGGGTAATGGATGTGCCATTATATACAGCATCTGAGAGTGTAGCACCTGTCAGCACTGCATCACACAGCTGGTAAACCTGAAAGAATGTGTCAGAGTGACCGCACTGTTTGAGTCATCGCTAAAGTAGACAATGGACATAAGCAATAAGAGTTTGTCCATAAATGCATGGCTGCACAGTGAAAAAGTGTTTAACATTCAAACATGTCAGTTTCCTACTGGTATTTTTATTTAACATTTAGAAGTAAGGTATTGTATTTGCACTTGTATTTTTAAAATGGTTACATACGATGCCTCTCTTACCGACATGCATGCGTTTGCCTTTCGATCCCAAATGATGTGTGTGCAGGCTATACGTATGACTGAGCTGCCGAAGAATCTGCCTGCGTTTCTCTCTGACTTTCTACTCAGGCAGCTCCGAGGACAGCCCTGCCCCGCTTCTGCTTTCCCACTGTTGCCATGGGGACACAGACACTGAGTATTCCCGTTTCCATGGCTATGAAGGAGCAGGAAAGACAGAGGGCAGCCGAAAAGAGATTAAAACAAACAGTGATATACAGAGAAGGAGAGCATTTGAATTTTAATTTGGGTTTGTGAAAGAAGGGAAACAGAGGAAGGTAGAGTGAAAGATAATATAAAGAGGAGGAAAGAAAGAAGGAAGAGGGTAAAGGGAGAAGGGGGAGGCAAGGAGACAGAAAGAGAACAAGGATGAAAAGAGAGGAGGCCAGAAAAAAAGAGTGATGATGACATGAACATAGATGGGAAAGGAGAAAGGGAGCTTGAGGGGGCAGGGGTGCTGGTAATGGGAGGGGGGGGTAGATACTGAGTCATTCAGACTGGAAAGGGAGTGAGGTATCACTCAACAAATTAAATGTCAGTTAAGTCAGGTACATAAAATGCTTACGCAGAAATCTAGTGCTCACAGATCCTGACACAGATTGTGTTTGTTGTGCCAAATATGTGCTTTTCTTAAGCCTGGAATGCAAAGAGTAATTGGGAGACGGAGGAAAAAAAGAACAGAGCTAAAAATCTGATACTTTGGTGCTGTGAGGTTTTATGCCTCAGTGACCACCCTCATGAAGCAGCTCAAAGAGCTGGGCTGCAGGGCACGAGAAGGAGATGATTCAGGCAGCTCTGATTACACTGACAGCATTGTTCAAAACAAAAAAGCATCCTCTGGCCTTCGGTCAATTAGATGCTGCAGTAGGTGCAGTTGGCCACTAGAGGGAGGGCTAAGTCTCTAACATACGTAATCGATGACTTTGGCATTGAGGCAAATACAGATTTTATGGTTTTAAATTCCATTTGATCTATTCCCTATCAAAGATAATGGTTGCAGTGCTATTCATGAAATATTCATACAAGAAATGTTTTTTTCCAATAATGGCAATGAGGTAGAAATTCAAGCTGTTACTTAAGTCTTTGAAAAAGTGATTTATTATTGGAAATGGGGAAACGCATAATATATTTATGACAGAGAACAAACAATCGATATGCAGGTGCACCAGAGCACACAAGCATTATCAGCTTTGTCAAAAGGGAAATACACAGGTTTACCCTGAGATAACCATATCACTCATACATGAATCTGACCCTGAATCCTGACCACTAGTCCCCCTGTCCAAATGAATCAACATCCCCCCCCCCCCCTGTCTGTATCTTATGGCCTGTGGTAAAGGCAAGACTGACAGCCAGCAACAAGATCGGGCCTCTCAATTTACTTCGCCTCTTCCGGCTTCTGAAACTTGAGGCTGTGCTCTAACCTGTGCGTGGCTGTTCCTTTCTGTCCACGTTTGCTTTCGTCACTGTCCTGCGTTTGGGATTTGGTTCTCGAGCTTGTGCCTACGTTCAGATTTTTTTCTTCTTGCACACATGTGGAGAAGGCAAAAAAGCTATAAACAGATTGTATATTTTTATACTATGTGTTGCTCTTTCCCCTTTTCATCTGCTTTGGAACACCAAATTGCGTTCATCAGCGCCCATTTCTGCAACTTCTCCAGCTGATTTGGGAGCGCGCGGCCAAGCATGCGCTCTCCTCCGAAGCATGCGATGCCAGTCACTGCTTCTGGTCACTCTACACGTTTAGCGTGCAGAGTTGATTCAGAGGAAGACACTTCATGTGCAGCTGAACAAATGGACCGCGGGTGCCTGATCAGCCAGTGGGGGTCGCTAGCGAGTGAGCGAGGAGATGCCATATTCCCAGTCCAGCGAAACCCTCGCTCCCTTGGCTGATGCTAGCGCCAGTTTTGTGTTGCCCTGCAGGACTGCCAGCCACAGCTTGCACGGGCATGGTTCAGATTCCAAATCAGAATGTAAAACCCATCCCTACCCTAGGATACCAGTACCCCCTGACTGATTGTGAGTGTGATTATGTGGCAGAGAGGGGGAGACCAGGAAATGGAGAGCAGGCTCTGCAAGGGTGCTGTTCTTATCAATTATTCATCTGAGCTGGAGAAGACACCGGAGCCTCATCCTTCCCCATTCCCTCTCTCCATCTCTCTAAATCTCCTTCTCTCTTACTCTTTCTGTTTCCCTCTCAATCGCTTGCTCTCTCTTGGAAATCAATGTTTGGTTTCAAAAGAGCAGCAGACAGACATCCAGTTTCCCTAATCACTCACTGTGCACAGTTGAATTTTAATTCAGTCCGAACTAATAAATCACAGAGCATTCCAATCAGTCAGTGTCATACACATGGTAATTGACAGCCTGATGAATTTAAAGACCCCTGCAAATTCCTGCCACCAGGTCTCTCAGTGAGGTCTGACCGTTGACCTAAGCTTTGTCATGCATTGCGCCCGTTACCCTCTTTCTCATACACACCTGCTCTGTAACAGGGATGCAGCAATCGCACATGTCTGGATCTGCTTACCCGTTCATCCCGATGGACACAGGCTCTTGGATTTATGCCCCACATCTCATTGTGTTACTCTGAACCATTTACCTGCCGTTTGCTTTTTGATTCTGAAGCCCCAGAGTTGTAGGATTTACTGCAATGGACCCAGATAACCACCTGGTATAACTTTGAGCTCTAATAATAACTAATGGGGTGTTTCAGCAATCACAGAAAGGGCTGGTCAATCTTGGCACATATATTTTCACAGACCTGAATTTTTTTTTACGTGCTTAGTCTTTGGTCCGATAATTTAGCGGTTATTTTCACCTGTTTCCCGGTATGTTAAATCACCATTACCGGTAGATGGCAGTCGTAGCATTTTATACGGCCGTTACCCGCAAAGATGATTATTCCACGGAGAATCTTGAAATTATGGAAGCAAAATAGGTTCCGTTGCGCTGCCCAGAATATACCACGCGATGGCGACAAAGTCCAGTATTCCATACGCAATTTACGACAACCAGCTACTCTCCCGGTGATAAATTTCCTGTGTTGGATGTTTCTGGCGTGGCTGGCAGAGAGGGATGGATGACAGGCTCCGCAGGAAGAATAGAGAAACCTGAGCTGCCTTTGCGAGAGGGAGGAGAGAGAGAGAGGCAGGCTGGGAGTCACAGCCACAAGCCATACCTTTAATAGAAGCGGCCATTACATTGGGTCGCATGGATCGGAACAGGAGCGGAGGATTTCCAAGCGAGTTTCGTCGAGGAAGACTACGGAAACTGACAAAGGAATATCTCTACCGGCGTCCGGATATTACTACGCTCAAGCCTCGCTTCTGATTTTGGAAGGAATCGTAGAGCAAAGCCTCCGACCCCCCCACCCAGACACACTGACAGACGCGCGCACACATACAAAAAGCATTCTCGCCGGCTCGGACGTAGAAGATTTGACTTCATGTAGCACGGCGCCAGATGAGTCTGTATTTATGCACACGGGTAAATAAAATAGTTACGGCGCAATTAAGTAAATCATTATGCATTATTTGTAAAAATAGTCTAATCTATGCAGTCAGATATTTGTACGCAAAGGCGAGAAACGGTCAATAAAGGCACAGCTTACTGTTTTCTATTTTGCCGAATTAGTTTTTTACCCTTAGAACCTAGAAAAGGATGGTAGCCTACTGTTTAGCTAGTTAGCTTGTGAGTCCTAAATGTTCTTAACGAATTAAAGAAGTTAATTGTTTAATAGGTTACAATCAAAACACCCAAAGGGCTACATCCACCGTTGATTTGAGCGTAAACCGGACTTGACAGCTGCGTTGGCGAAGACCCGGATCCACAGCTCTGGATTGCTAAGGTAGCGGGCCGTTCCGAGCCGGCTACCGGGAATAGGAACGCCATGGCTGGTTTCATACCGGGGTTACTGCCTACAACCCATTCCCAGGAGAAAGAATTTGCTCAAGCCTACGAAGACGTACTCGAGAGATATAAAGGTAAGGGTGACCGCAAAAGAGGGGGTTATGTATTGATCTTGAACGAAAGACAGCGCAGTGTCATAATCGGAAATGTTCACACTGTTTACATTTTTGTGGGTAAAACTATTTTTCGAACACAGAGTAGCCTAACTGCTCCATTTGCTATTCGCTTTGGCAAACGAATTGCTTGCGTATGTAACTACTCCCAGCTTTCGATATAGGGTGGAATCTAGGCGTCAGTGAAAGTGCAGTTATACGAAGTCTCGGACCATGCGGCTGAATTTTAATCAGCTGTGAAATAAACGAGAACCATAAACTGACTCCGCGTGTTCGTTGGCGCGGGACAATGAGACTCTGTGCTGTCTATGAAAAACAAGAGTAAATTTAAAGTAAATGTCTGCAGCGTTGAAATCCTTATGTGTTTAATGAAATCACACGCTTCTCTTCATTAAGTAGCGTATATCAAAACGCCCTTGTGTGTTTGCGGGCAGTGGGTGTGTGTAACTGAATACATCTGGAGCCAACTGGGACACTGCCGTTAGTCGCTTGGCTTCTCGAAGTAAATTTATACTGCATGGTAGCCTACCTACAGTCCCTGATAGCTGCTGTTTTGTAATGCCGATGACAGGGGTGCGTTAAAAATGAATGCCTCCACTGAAACTGACCGGGATGGAAAGAGAGAGGGAGAGAGAGAGAGAGATAGATGTCAATAGGCGCGGGTCGCATCTGTGATGCGGCGCTGATGAAAAGAGGGCCCTTTTAATTATTGATTGGCTAATGAAATGCGATTCTCTCTCTCTCTCTCTCTCTCTCTCTCTCTCTCTCTCTCTCTCTCTCTCTCTTTATTGTAGAGTTGTAAAATTATCTACAGTCCGTTTAACATTATTACCGTAGAACCTATATTTGTCCCGTGACAGTGTGCTGAAGACTGTACAAAAAGTTTTTACAGCCATGGTAACTGAATTGTGCCTTGGTGAATGGGTATGGGCTTGTCGACACATTTGGCTAAAAAAGCTAGACCGCAAATGCTGTAATGAGAAATTGTTGAATGGAGTAGGCTATGTTCACATTCTTTGCTATTTAGCCAGCAGTTGCTTTTATAATTACTGAGTATGAGTTTTTAAATGCATTCTCAGTGGAGTAGCTTCTTGTATCATATTTTATTTGGCAATAACAGGTTGTTTGTTCCTCAAGAGTTCACATGTAGTGAATACGGCTCAGAACATCAGTTAACTGTTGTCATACTGTACGATATCCACGCTGGTGTGGAGTGAACTTCTGGCCTGACCCTGGACTCAGAAGAGCCTCTGGCAGTAAATGATCACGAACAATTACATCTCCGCCTGCCAATCAATAGCAGTTCAATCACCAAGCCTGTAATTTCATTTTGATAAACGCCATAATCAATAGGAGTGCTCTTTTTAGTTTCTTCAAAGGGATGAGTCTAAAGTAGGGTTCGATTTGACCAACTGACACAGTTATTACAACAAGTATTTTGCATAGCGGGCATAATAACAAACCGGGTATTTAGTCTGTGCAGCTGTTCTAGTCTGCTCTAGGTATCAATGTCATGGCTTGAGCCCACCTTGGTGCCTTCTGGCACGTGTGGCTGTATCTTGGCTGCGTGGCAGCCTGTGTTTTGGGCGGACTGTTCCATGTTGGTGACTGTGTTTGGGGCTCAGGGTCCTGCGTGCTCTCTGGACAGGCCTGGCGCTGGGATCTGACCCACACCCTCAGGCCTGGACCTCGCTGTCTGATGTGCCTCAACGCGCTGACTCTGACACTAGACTTTTTAAAGATTTATTTTACCCCAGTGTCAAAGACTGCCTTCTCGCCCGCTCCTGATATTGCTGGTGTCCACCTCAGCATCGGTATTCGCAAAATGGTTATCACTACTGCTGGCATCTGCTGCCTTTTTAAGTGCGATTTTGGAAAAAAAAAACTTCCGTCGTGGTGAAGGTGTCACTGTCTCCAAAGTCAAAATAACTTTTCATACATGATCTTTATCACAAAGACTACTGAACAAACGCCCACGATAATGCAAGTCCAGCAACTCTACGCAGCCTGTCCGTGTATTATTGCTGACAGCAGTGCAGTCCCTTCCTTTGCTGTTGGTAAGTGCCAGACTCTGTGTCTCTAGCTGTTATTCAGTGAGAGTGGCTGGTGTTGAGCTTCGGGACTCTTTTCCTCTGTGAAGGCCGATGAAGTGAGATCTGAAGTCTGAGGGACTGCGTGTGGCCTTGTGGCAGCTGCACTTACTGCTGCCTTTCAGCAGGAGGCCTGCTGGCTGTGAATGGGGGCGGAGGGGCAGAAATGTAACTTTCATTGATCATCATCCTGAACCTGTTTAGTTGGTTTTGCTTTAGCTAAGACGCTCACCCGACGCATTCGCGCGCACTTCTGTTCTGCCTTACGGCGTCATTTGTGGTCGGCCCTCCTTTATGCAGTTCACGTAACTTCGCCAGTTTCTGTAGATGTGAAAAATAGCTGGGTTCAATTTCAGAACGCGAATGGGGATCGCAAAGGGCATCACTTTAGTCACAGAGAAAGAATGAATCCTGATTGCTGTTATCGCTAAAGCCATTTCAGGTGACGTGCGCGGTGGACGTGAGTCAGCGAAGAGTAACGGCTGCCGATGTGTGATCCTTTCTCCTCTGAGAGGTGGCAGAACAGGTATTCGGAGGAGCGCGGCTCGGAGGAGTCCCTGCTTTGCCCCTCGCTCCCGTCCCGCGCGGGCTCCTAGCGCGCTAGCTGCCCCTGCTAGCGCCCGGGTCTCAGTAGCTTCGTTCCAGTGCGTTCCCGCTCGCGGGCCTCCCGAGTCTGCGGCGCCCCCGGCCCTGCTCTCCAGGCGCAGTCTGTGCTGAATCAGTGCCCCGCCTGCAGCCCCGCTCCCTCAGCGGCGTGGGTGTGAGCTCTCCCTCCGCCCGCCCCAGGAATGTTTGTCTGTCTGTCTGTCTGCGCGCCTCATTGCTCCTGGGGGTTAGCTGCCCATCAGTCACGCGAGCTCCACGCACTGTGAAACGTGAAGTGTGCAGTCTGCTGAGGAGCGAACGCATAGCTGAGCTGTAATTGATCAGTCTGGGGAATCACATGGTTGGGTGATATTGCACAATTGCCTATGCTAATCTGTGTGTGTGTGTGTGTGTGTGTGTGTGTGTGTGTGTGGGTGTGTATGTGTGTGTGCATGTGTGTGTGTGTGGTGTGTGTGTGTTGGGGGTGAGTTGTGTGTGTGTGTGTGTGTGTGTGTGTGTGGTGCGTGTGGTGTGCTGGTGGTGTGTGGTGTGTGTGGTGTGTGTGTGTGTGCTGTGTGGTGTGTGTGTGTGTGTGTGTGTGTGTGTGTGTGTGTGTGTGTGTGTGTGTGTGTGCGTGGTGTGTGTGTGTGTGTGGGTGTGTATGTGTGTATGTGTGTGTGTGTGTGTTTATCCGTTACTCATCTGGTGTGTGATGCAGCTTGCAGGGAGTAGGCCGAGTCCCCTGAACAATGACAGGATAGGCCTGGCTGAGGGATAAGTGCGTTCTCACAGATGTCAGGGGCAGACTAATGTACACAGAGGCCGGACGGATAGAGAGATGGACACAAAAAACTGAGGGACATGCGGATGGATGTACCCTGAGGTCCGAGGGACAGACAGACACAAAGCGACTGTCAGGATTGCCAGTGCAAAAAAAAAACTAGGATGGAGAGCTGAGCTCAGATTTATAACAAACGTATTCTGTGTTTGATGTGGTGCTGCACGTCTTGCCTGAAGGGTAAGGCTTTTATTGCGCTGAAAGAAAATGGTGCGTTAAATAACAGCACAACGGTGTTCAAAAAGCAGCCTGGCTTTAGGCCGCGTGTAACGCAGTACGGCACAGCACTGTGCAGTGTAACAGGTGAAGTGTCCCTAACCTCGATGTGTGCTCTAATTTACCGTTCCACTCTAGTTGTAACATGGCAGTAATCAAACTGAGGTAAGCGGACGGAAGCCTGACAGATTCATCAGGAAACGTGGGTGTCCGCCGCTTTGGGACGTGCTGACGGCCTGCAGTTTCAGGATTAGGGGAAGTGAGGGGAGGCCTCTGCCCGGCTTGTCCTCCTTTCTCACAGGAGCGAGTGCACTGCTCATCCAGACAGACGGAGGGAGAGAGAGAGAGAGAGAGAGAGAGAGAGAGAGAGAGAGCGGAGGGCACGCGTTGTGTGTGGTTACTGTGCTATATTCCGTTACGCGCACTGTGGGGTGTCACATAAATCTGTGTTGTAAATGGTGAAAGTGTTTATACACACACGCTCTCTCCCAAAATGAAATGGCCTCTCGGGGAATGAACACTGTAATGTTGTATTGCGTTGCGTAGAATGCTTTTCCTGGTACTATGAATGTAATTATCAGTTTGCCTTTAGAAAATGTTTGGCATGTGTGGCGTTCTTCTGACGTGTTTTTAAAGCTGGTTCAAGCTCAGCGGGGCCGTCGTTTTGTTTAGAGTTCAGCAGGGAGTGCTTTTGAAACGCTGAAATATTCACAGAGGTTCTGCTTATTGAACTCTCCAGTGCTTGGACATAGGAGTTGACCGAGGAAACCGGAGTGGTTTGGAGAGGAAAGATTGTTTTTCACCCCCTCCCATCTGTGTTTCCGGGATTCCAGCAGTTTCCCTCCCCACTGTAGAATACAGTGCCTTTGGGCATCGTTCCTTCACTCTCACTCCCTCTCTCTCCTCTCTTTCCCCCTTTCCCTTGTCTGTTTCTGTCTTCCTCTCTTTTTCTTTTACCGCCCCACTTTTGCTCTTTCTCTCTCTTCTTCACTTTCTCCCTCGCCTCTCTCTCGCTGTCACACGCTCTCTCTCCCTCCCCCCCCCGCAGTATCTCTGCAGGATTACCCCCTGCGCTTCCTGTTTGGCCACGTTTCACCGGCAGCACCTGACTGCGCCGGCAGGAAAAGCAAACGATCGCAGAGGCCCGATGCCTGTCGCCACAGAGGCCCAGATTCCTGGGAGCGGCTGTCTGAGCTGAGGCGTTAGAAGGATACTCCGGATCGCACGGCGCTCTCAGCCCCTCCGCGCTCTCCAGCTTAGCGCTCTTACATAAGGAGCCAGCCGTAGTTATTTTAGATGTGTGCGGGTCTGGCGCCATTGAGAGGGTCTGAGCCTGTGTGAACATGTACACTGCAGAATCGAGCAGCTGTGGAGAGGGTGCTGCCCCCTCCCTCCCCCCTCGGCCGGTGTAGTATAGAATGTTCTGGAAGGGTGGCGGTGGCACTGGAGCGACGCTGCGCGGGCTGAGCGGGTCGCGGGGCCTGCAGGGGCGCCTCGAGGGGGAATCGATAATGAGGCTCCGGCGGCGGGGAGCCGGGGGGCGGGGCGGGGCCAGGCTCCGCGGCGACGCTGTGCCCTCTGCCCCGCCCTCCGTGCACTACCACTCCGCCAGGGGGGCCGGGGGAGAGGACAGGGTACACCCAGCACCCCGTCCCTCCCAAACGCACCGTTTCAGGCCATAAGTACCAACCCTACATCTTCTTGGGGGGGGGTGGGGGGGGGATGGGGGTGCAGCAGGGGGATGGTGCAGAAAGAGAGAGAGGAGGAGGAAGGAGGGTTCAGGGAAACACAGCTCTGAGGTGGGTGTGGGAGAGGCAGCAGCACTAAATTAATAATGTCTCCTGTGCTGAAAGTGCGGTGGGGCCTGGCGGCTTCCAGCACAGTGATTTGAGAGGGGGGTCCTGGAGCCCTCCACCATATCCCCTCTTCCCCCTCCCTTCTTTATTCCTCTCCTTCTCAGGCTTGCACCTCTCTCCCTCACTCAAACATATCCGCATTGTCGCTGATGAGAAGTGCCGCTGCAGCAGTTTACTAAATTGGAGTCATGATGATGGCAGTAAACCAATATTTTTACTCCAGTCCATGAAGCGGCCACAGCAGAGGACGATGAGGATATATATATGCTTTCAGAATAGCATTGGGAAATGACAATAAAATCTATGTACTTAACAATACAATCAGAGTCGTGTTACCGGTCACATCCGAGCTCAGTATAAGTAATGAAAGAAAATATCTTCTCTCCTGTTTGTGTGCCTTTTGTGGGGTACATCAGGGGTCAGTCTCACGACTTGGCACTGGCTGTAGGCTGTTTAATGGTACATCTGCCCCTCTCCCTCTTTCTCTCTCTCTTATCTCTGTCATTCTCCCCCTCTCATTCTTGCTCTCTCTTTCCCCCCCTCTCTCCCTCTCCTCTCTCTCTCTCCCCCCTCTCTCTCTCTCTCTCTCCTCTCTCTCTCTCTCTCTCCCTCTCTCCCTCTCTCCTCTCTCCTCTCTCTCTCCTCTCTCTCTCTCTCTCTCTCTCCCTCTCCCTCTCTCTCTCCCTCTCTCTCTCTCTCCCCCTCTCCCTCTCTCTCTCTCTCTCTCCCTCTCTCTCTCTCTGGAGAGTGCTCTGTGTCAGTGTCGTTCACACTGTCCGTCTCTCAGGGCCGAGCTGATAGTAAATCCATACGTCTCCACACCCGTCTGTCCGGCTGCCGTCCTGACACTCGATCCGTCCATCTCCCTCCTCCAGGAATCGACCAGCGAGGGATCGCCCTCCTGAGGGTGGGAGGGGGGAGGAGAGGGGAGGAGGTGGGGGGCGGTGGGGAGCACGGGGAGCACGGGGGCCTTTTAATATTCCCATCTGTCATCCCGCGCTCCTCATTGTGCCCTGATTAATCTGGCTTCGTGTGCCCTGTGTGCATCTGCTGGCCTGATGGGTGTGCGTGTCAGCACTAGTTTATGTACGTAAGAGCAGAGTGAAATATCATCGTGTGTGTAGCGTGAGATCCATTCCTGGCCAGGCCGGTCCTGACCGTGGCGGAAAGCTGATGGTGACGGTACCATAGCATCTTCATCATCATCATTATCCACAGGGAAGGGGCTGCCTGTTGTAACGGAACATAAAGACTGAAGTGTAACGTAAGGTGTGATGTGCAGTGCCTGGACTTTGCGGTATGTAAGAGGGCTAATCTGGCTGTGCAGCTTGGTATTCGTGGTACTTGGGCTGAGTGCTGTGTGGTTTTATTCCACCGTGTTGCCTGGGTAATGAGGCCATTTTTAATAGCTTTGTTTTTATTGCAGAATGAATTGTGAAATGTGGTGTGATGCTGCCTATTTCTGTCCTACAGTGTGAGTGAGCGTGTTTGTGCGTCTAAAGATGGAGCCAGTGTCTCATCAGAGGGAGACCCAGAATGAAACTTTAATGAATCGTGCTATTCGTTTGGGGGAGTCGAGTGCAAGTATTGGTATTTGTCATGGCCGGCCTTACATCAGTATGTGGGCCAGGCTCGGGCGGGGGTGGGCTGGCCGACCTTGCTCCTGTGTGTCTCGTGACGTTTGATTGGTTGCTCTCCCCTTCCCTCATCCGCGTGGCCTCTCCCCGGTGTGTCTCGTGATTTCCGATTGGTCGAATTCTCCATCCTGTTGTTGGCTGCTGTGCGGACGGCTACGGTCAGGGATCATGTGCAATTGCAGCCTGTGTTCGTGTGTCTGTGTTCGTGTGTCTGTGTGTCTGTGTGTCTGTGTGTCTGTGTGTCTGTGTGTGTGTCTGTGTCTGTGTGTCTGTGTCTGTGTCTGTGTCTGTCTGTCTGTGTGTGTCTGTGTGCCGGTGCTGTGTGTGTGTGTGTCTTTCTGTGTGTGTGTGCCTGTGTGTGTCTGTGTGTGCGTGTGTCTGTGTGTCTGTGTCTGTGTGTGTGTGTCTGTGTGTCTGTGTGTCTGTGTGTGTGCGTGTGTCTGTGTCTGTGTGTGTCTGTGTGTGTCTCTCTGTGTGTGGGGCATTGCAGGTTGAGGAGTGCACACCTCGTGACTCTCAGCTGAAAGTGGTTGGGTCTGTAGGCACTGCCCCTCCCTTTTCTCTGAAGCTTCTGTTAGCCACATAGCTTTCCAGCAATTAATGAGTGTCTTCAGAGTGATGTCACTGCTCAGAAACATGCTTCGTTTCGGATTTTGATGTATGAGAGCTAATTTGTCTGTTTTATGGTATACGAGAGTTTGGCAGATAAGGGTAGACCTCCTCTCCCCATGCACATGCAGCTGTGGCACTGGAGTGTGTGACAGCGCAGAGGGCTGGGTAGGGGGGGGTGGTGGTCACACATGTGATGGCTGAGCTGTAGCTGTGGGGCCAGGTGGAGGTTTAGATGGAGATGAGAACTGTTCTTGTTCACAGGTACTGTGCTGACAGTGATGTTTGTGCTCCTACAGAAGCATGTCTGTTTGGAAATGGGGCCGTTATATGCACAGACACTGTGTGTTTGTGTGTCTGTGTGTATGTGTTTGTGCGAGCGTGTATGTCTGTGTGTATGTGTTTGTGTGAGTGTGTGTGTGTGCGTGTGTGTGTGTGCGAGAGCTTGTACTTGTGTGTGTGTGTGTGTATATATCTGTGTGTGTGCGAAAAGACTTGTTACTTGTGTGTGGTGGTTTCTGTGTGGGCGGAGCATGTCGTGTCTGCGGGCACTGTGTGTGCATGGCTGTCTCGGTCGCGCCCTGCAGGGAGGGGGCGAGCCGCGGGAGATTTGCCTGTCAAATCAGCCCGTCGCTTAATCTGTGCCGTCCCGGTGGAGCCTCGCACGGGCCCCCTCCCGCGGGGCCCTCCCTAATCGCATCCATCCACTTAATACACGCCATTAATGCAGCCGCGCTAAAAATCAGACCGTCCGCCCTCCCCTCCCCCCCCGCCTCTGCGGAGCGGTGGAACAGGCCGTGCGTGCTGGCATTCCGATGCCTCGCTGATTACATCTGCAGACGGATGTGCCCCCATCAGCCCGCCTGTGTGCCACGCCCCTGCTCCGGTGCCCCGCGCGGGTGCCCTGCGACTAACGACGCCTCCTGGTCCTGTTCAGGGCCGCTGTGCCAGCTTGCCCCGGCGCTTATCTGTGATGTAATGCTTCCTCACTCAGGCGCGCGTGTTTGTGTGCCTGGGGGGGGGGGGGGGTGAAAGCATTGTGATGTTCTCTCTGTAGTGAAATATGCCCTCTTTGCCCCTACACCCTCTCTCTCTTTCCTCCCCACTCACCTCTTCCCTCCTCCTGGCCTTGATAATAATTTAGCCTCCATCTTTTCCTCGGAGGACCTCCGCCTGCACCTGTGCGTGCGAGCTCTTCCTCTGTGGTGTGTCTGTAGACGCGCAGATGCAGGAGGTGATTTTATCGCTTTGTTCTCCTAGCGTGTGAAAGCCTCGCCGTCTTGCTCTCTCTTTCTCTCGGTCCTCCTCCGCCCTCCCCCAGTCTCTCCCCTGTGCGCTTAGTAGGTCACTTAGTTACCGATAGTGCTAATCTGTTTCGGGCCTCTGACTTTGGTAACGAGCTTTAGGCCTAATTGAGAAATCTAAAATTATCAGTCAGGAGAGACGGCTGTGACTGTGAGGCTTCTTGACATGATTTTATTTCTATTTCTGATTCCCAGCTCAGAATGTTCATGTTTAATGTATGTAGCTGCGATGTGAGGAGACACCCTCTGTGTGTGGTTTTTTTACAGTGCAGTAAAGACAGAGACGGTGAGGGTTCATTGATTAAAGAGAATTCACTGAAAAGCGAGAGAAGGATGGAGGGATGGATGGAAACGGGGAAGCATGAATTATGGAATGATATCGGCAGCAGTGTCCTATTGACAGTGTGTCATGATGGGAGTGCTGGACTCTGGGCCTTCAATGTTCACTCCACAGGGTTCTCAGCTCACATCACAGAAGCTCAGCAAGGTCACAAACCCTATAATATACCCTGTAATACGAAAGCTATAATACAGTATCTTTCAATTTTGTGCGCATAGCTGAATTATAAAGGTTTTTGTGTGGTCCTGTTCAGACCCAGGTTCAGCATGGAGGAGCTCATATCTGTGGTGTGAGCCCCACAGACCCAGGTTCAGCATGGAGGAGCTCATATCTGTGGTGTGAGCCGCTCAGACCCGTGTTCAGCATGGAGGAGCTCATATCTGTGGTGTGAGCCCCACAGACCCAGGTTCAGCATGGAGGAGCTCATATCTGTGGTGTGAGCTGCTCAGACCCTGGTTCAGCATGGAGGAGCTGATATCTGTGGTGTGAGCCGCTCAGACCCAGGTTCAGCATGGAGGAGCTCATATCTGTGGTGGGAGCCGCTCAGACCCGGGTTCAGCATGGAGGAGCTCATATCTGTGGTGTGAGCCGCTCAGACCCAGGTTCAGCATGGAGGAGCTCATATCTGTGGTGTGAGCCCTCAGACCCATGTTCAGCATGGAGGAGCTCATATCTGTGGTGTGAGCGCTCAGACCCAGGTTCAGCATGGAGGAGCTCATATCTGTGGTGTGAGCCGCTCAGACCAGGTTCAGCATGGAGGAGCTGATATCTGTGGTGTGAGCCGCTCAGACCCAGGTTCAGCATGGAGGAGCTCATATCTGTGGTGGGAGCCGCTCAGACCCAGGTTCAGCATGGAGGACTCATATCTGTGGTGTGAGCCACTCAGACCCAGGTTCAGCATGGAGGAGCTCATATCTGTGGTGGGAGCCGCTCAGACCTGGTTCAGCATGGAGGAGCTCATATCTGTGGTGGGAGCCGCTCAGACCCAGGTTCAGCATGGAGGAGCTCATATCTGTGGTGTGAGCCGCTCAGACCCAGGTTCAGCAGGGAGGAGCTCATATCTGTGGTGTGAGCCCCACAGACCCTGGTTAGGCATGGAGGAGCTCATATCTGTGGTGGGAGCCGCTCAGACCCAGGTTCAGCATGGAGGAGCTCATATCTGTGGTGGGAGCCGCTCAGACCCAGGTTCAGCATGGAGGAGCTCATATCTGTGGTGTGAGCCGCTCAGACCCAGGTTCAGCATGGAGGAGCTCATATCTGTGGTGTGAGCCGCTCAGACCCAGGTTCAGCATGGAGGAGCTCATATCTGTGGTGTGAGCCGCTCAGACCCAGGTTCAGCATGGAGGAGCTCATATCTGTGGTGTGAGCCGCTCAGACCCAGGTTCAGCATGGAGGAGCTCATATCTGTGGTGTGAGCCGCTCAGACCCAGGTTCAGCATGGAGGAGCTGATATCTGTGGTGTGAGCCGCTCAGACCCTGGTTCAGCATGGAGGAGCTCATATCTGTGGTGTGAGCCGCTCAGACCCAGGTTCAGCATGGAGGAGCTCATATCTGTGGTGTGAGCCGCTCAGACCCAGGTTCAGCATGGAGGAGCTCATATCTGTGGTGTGAGCCGCTCAGACCCAGGTTCAGCATGGAGGAGCTCATATCTGTGGTGTGAGCCGCTCAGACCCAGGTTCAGCATGGAGGAGCTCATATCTGTGGTGGGAGCCGCTCAGACCCAGGTTCAGCATGGAGGAGCTCATATCTGTGGTGTGAGCCGCTCAGACCCTGGTTCAGCATGGAGGAGCTCATATCTGTGGTGTGAACCACTCAGACCCAGGTTCAGCATGGAGGAGCTCATATCTGTGGTGGGAGCCGCTCACACCCTGGGTCACGCTGGGCTGGTGTGGTTCCGGGGGCCTGGCGATGTGTCTGGGGGCCCCCTGCTCTGCGGGTCGGGGCCCCTTGGTGGAGAGGGTAGCCGGTGCGCTGGGCGAGTCTGGACCTGGCGCTGAGCTCTGCTGGCACGTCCCCCAACGCCCCCCCAGCCCGTCTGCTATCGCCTCTGTATCTGATCAGGATTCAGGGCCTGCCCCCTGAGCCAGCACAGCCTGCAGCGATGGAGTGTGTGAGTGTGTGAGTGTGTGAGTGTGTGAGTGTGTGAGTGTGTGCGAGTGTGCGAGTGTGCGAGTGTGTGAGAGTGTGAGAGTGTGAGAGTGTGAGAGTGTGAGAGTGTGAGTGTGTGAGAGAGTGTGTGTGAGAGTGTGTGTGAGAGTGTGAGAGTGTGAGAGTGTGTGAGTGTGTACGCTTACAGGTGTGGCCAGTGTCTCGCCAGAGAAAAGCCCAGAATTTCTTTTTCATCAATATTGTTTGATTTGTTGATTATTTTTTGGTATAGTTACATTTTTACATACATTTTGTAAAAATGCTTACAAGCAGACCTGGGCCAAATGCGTATTTGTTTTGGATTCAAATACTTTTCTGTGCTCTGTTGATCTTGCCTGGTGCAACTTAGCCTGCCAGTATTACCAGAAGGTGGGGTTTGCACTTTTTGACAGTATTTCATTGGTTCAAATACACCAGACAAGATCAGTAAAGCGTGGAAAAGTATTTGAATCCAAAAAAAATACGTATTTGACCCAGGTCTGCTTAGAAAGTGTATTTTCACACGTGTTTATGCTTATTTTACCCTTTTTTCGGGGTTTCTAGCTCAGGAACATAAGTGCACTGCATCAGCCACTGGCGCCAATGCAGTGTGTGTCTGTCTCGCTCATTTCTGTGTGAATGTGTCCCTGTCTCGGAGAAGCTTTATGAGCCTACTCTGTGGACAAATGTTCACATACCTAGCCGTTCTATTTTAGCTGTTTCTCAGACCCGTACAGTTCCAGCAGTCAGTGTGTCGTCTGGAAAAAAGGACCTTCCTCTCACCTGCCATGCTGCAGAACAGACGTTTCTTTCATGTGATCTCCTTTACTGAAACATTTTATGTGGGGCTGTGAGACATTGGATGCCGTAGAGGATGTATACTGATTTCATTTTAAGCCTTTTAATCGCTTGTTTTTTATTTTGAAAAGAAAAGAAAAATAAACAATTATGTGGTATTGATAGTCTGTTTATTGTATGAATTCCTATGGATGATTTTCACTGAACCAAATCATTCTTAGGGACAGCAATATGATGCTATTGAATGGAGAGAGGGAGAGAGGGAGAGAGGGATGACCAAGAAAAAGGGACAGAGAGAGACCTTTAACCTTTGATTTCCCTCTATTTTAACAGTTAAATGAGAAAACAATTCTTGTTACACATATGTTTCAAACATAAAAATTAAGAAAACCAATAGAATCAAAACAAAAACACAAAGATTACAACCAAAAACCCCACACACACAAAAATAAAAAAAATCAACCCACCCAAAAGAAAAACAAATAAATGAAAGTTAAAGAATACACACTCCATGCCTACTACAAACCACAGGAAAAAACTATAGCCCCTTAAACTGTAATTTAAGTAATTATAACTGTACAAACCAATACTAATCTAGGCCATTGGAAACAGTCATGTAATGACCACAGACTTCATGGAACGCACTTATTGTACCCGTCCTCCACACACACACATACACACACACACTGCCATGCTCTTCTAAGCCCCTCATAGGCCTTTGTCTTTCCTGCGTATGGGAGAGGGAGGTGTACAGTGAGGGCAGAATGATTATCAGAGCTGAGGAGAGCTGGGCTCATCTGCAGACACTCACTCAGCCATACTATTGGATCAAGCGTCTAGCACAGGCTGGGAAAAATGCTAATATTCCTCAGTAATAGCAGACTCACAGGAAGCAGGGTGAGGAAGCCTGCTAAGCTAACATAGGTTGCTGCACTTCAGGCTACTTCATGCGAGGGGTATCCGAATCAGCAGCCTGTGGGCTTGTCCAGCATGTCAGATTTATTGCTTCAATCTTCGCTCTTTGTGTAGTATTTAGTTTGCCCAGTCATTACACGTTTACTTTTCTTTCAATTAGAATTTCTTATTGAGATTAAATGTATTTTACTGCTGTCCTTTTAAGAGCTGCACTAGTGTAAATGTGTTCAGCTAATTAACTAATTGAAGCAGTTTGGCTTTGTCAAGTAACAGGCTGTACCATGTTGTGTTCTGTGTGTGCGTGTGTGTGAGTGTGAGTGTGTGTGTGTGTGTTAGTGCTGAGCGATTAATGTTTTTGAGAATTTTTTTGTTATTTTGTCATTTGTTTTGGAAAACGATTTTTTCTTTGATTTTTTAAAAAGAAATATGAATGTACCATGAAATAAGTAATGACAATTTGAAATTCTTTTTGATTCGTTTTTATTGAAATGTTAAATGCTACCTTTTAAATAAGAGCTTTGAAACTTTCAGTCTATTTTCAAAGGCTCTAATGTTGCGACTGCACATTACAGGAAATCACTAACATAAATTATCAGTGTTCTTTAAAAATATATATGAATTTCATGTGTGTTTATTTCATTTTTTTAATTTGTTGACTTTATCTCCCTTACTATTGGCTCTGGAAGTAACAGGATTTTCTCACATCGAACGCTACCAGTCTACTATTTCCAGTGTTCCTCATCAGACACTTTAGCAAGCAACTAGTAATTTTGACAAATTTCGCGCATGCATTTGTGTGCATGTGTGCATGTGTGCATGTGTGCATGTGTGCATGTGTGCGCGTGTGCGCGTGTGCGCGTGTGCGTGTGTGCATGTGTGTCTAACACATCTCTATCTATGCGTCTGTCCAACTTTCTCCACCCTGCCAATGCACTTTGCATATGTGGGGATTAGGAGAGGTAGGGAAATGGCACCCCCTCCAGGTCAGAAGGGAAACTTGTTCTGTCTGCGCTCTGTCCCTCATAATCTCTCCCCTCCTCTCTTAATCCAGCCATTCCACACTGTCTCTCCCTTAATCCCCGGCCCCTAATCGCCACCCTGGGCAATGCTGCCCCGATAGACGGTGTGGAGCAGTTTGGTGGCGTGTGTGTCTGCGCCTGCGTCTGTGTGTGTGTGTGTGTGTGCGTGCGCGTGTGTCTCTGTGTGTGTGTGTGTGTGTGTGTGTGTCTCAGTGTGTGTGTGTGTGTGGTGTGTCGTGTGTGTGTGTGTGTGTGTGTGTGGTGTGTGTGTGTGTGTGTTCGTGGTCTGTGTGTGTGGGGTGTGCGCGCTGGCAGGTGGTTTGTGGCATGGCCAGTGGGGTGTGGAGCGCTGCGAGTGAGAGACTGCCAAGTGGGTAATGCCTGCTAAACTCACTAATATAATAAATATAATAAATATTCATTTGTTACTATTATTACATCTTCAGAAAGCCGCTTTGGACTCGATGAGTTGCTCAGTCTGTTGGAGCTATGTGCCAAACCCCTGCCACCCCCCCCCCACCCCCACCCAGCAGCAGATTGCAGATTGTCTGTGAATTAGTAGTCCACGACCTGCCAGACTGGATGACTTTAATCTGTGTGCGTGCGCGTGTCTGTGCGCGCATGCGTGTGAATAAGAGCACTGTGCCGGTGTGTGTACGCTTTCAGTTCCTTGTCAGTGTGCCTGTGTGCTGGGAATCTGTGCTTGTGTTCCTGCAGTGTCTGTAGACCCGTACAGCGTGTTTGGCCTGAGCGTTCGGTCTGGAAGACGTTGTCAGTGGTGACGCAGCAGAACGGAAGTAGAGGCTCTGCTGGGAACACATTCCTGAAATATCAGAGGCGGGGGGGGGGTTGAGAGAGCAGGGAAGGGGAAGTTACCGCCATGCTCACCCGTCTGAGTCCGTCTTAAAGACACCGCGGGCCCAGACTCGTGGATATGCACACACATGCTAACACACATATACACACATATACACTCAAACGCAAAGCAGACAGTTGGCATATTTTGCCATGCTTTTTTATTGATGTGCTTTTTAAACCTTTCACTTGTGAGTCTCGGTTGACTTGTTCCATTGTGTTCAGGGGTAAATATTGCGTGAGTAGCGATTCATCCGGGTTTTATAGTGCTACTGTCTCGTCACAGCAGAAAGCTGATGGAAGGTGCGACCAGCAGACAGGGCCAGCCAGAGTAAAAACATTTATGCGAATTTCTACAGCTCTGTGGGTGTGGGGGAGAAAAAAGCTTTCTGAGTTCTGTGAGAATGATATTGTGCACGTTTCATTTGTGAATGCTGGGGTGTGAAGCCACAGGCCCTGATGAATGCAGCGTGCTTTCTCTGCGTGGTGCAGATGGGAGCTGTGCGGTGGTAGAGCCGGTCAGTTGCAGGGAAGAAGCTTGCCTAAAGAACTTAATGCGTGAGAAAATCTGTGTCCTGCTCCACGCCATCGGCTGAAGCATGCATTCCGACCCTGGTGCCCTGCACAGCCCTATGGGCTTCCTGCGAGCGGAGAAACTGCCTAGTGTGTTGTACGCGCAGGAGAAACTGCCAAGTGTGTCTGTACTGCTGCACAAGGGGAACTGCCTAAGTTCGTGAGAAGCCTGCTGCAGCGGAGAACGCCTAGTGTGTCTGTACTCGCAGCGGAGGAACTGCCCTAAGGTGTGTCTGTACTGCTGCAGGAGGGGAACTGCCTAAGTGTGTGTCTGTACCTGCTGCAGCGGAGGGACGAACTGCCCTAGTGTGGACCTGTGGATGTAGTGTGCTGTACCTGCTGCAGCGTAGAGGGAACTGCCCTAGTGTGTGTCTGTACCTGCTGCAGCGAGAGGGGAAACTGCCCTAGTGTGTGTGTCTGTACTGCTGGCAGCGGGGGGAAGACTGCCCTACAGATGTGTGTCTGACCTGCTGCTGTACAGTAGGGAAACTGCCTAAGTGTGTGTCTGTACCTGCTGCAGCGAGAGGGAAACTGCCCTAATGTGTGTCTGTACTGCTGCAGCGAGAGGGGAAACTGCCCTAAGTGTGTGTCTGTACCTGCTGCAGCGAGAGGGGAAACTGCCCTAAGTGTGTGTCTGTACCTGCTGCAGCGAGAGGGGAAACTGCCCTAAGTGTGTGTCTGTACCTGCTGCAGCGAGAGGGGAAACTGCCCTAAGTGTGTGTCTGTACCTGCTGCAGCGAGAGGGGAAACTGCCCTAAGTGTGTGTCTGTACCTGCTGCAGCGAGAGGGGAAACTGCCCTAAGTGTGTGTCTGTACCTGCTGCAGTGGCCATTTGTGTTCCTGCAGGTTCGGTTGTGTTTCAGACTGCATAGCTGAGAGTGTGTATGCATGGAGAGCAGTGGTGCTGATGATGCTGTGTGTGAAGGTGTGTGTGTGTGTGTGTGTGTGTATAATGCTTGCTTGATTGTGAGCATGTGCGTGCATATGTGCATGTATGTGACAGCACATGCATGGAATCTGTGTGTGTGTGTGTGTTTGGGCAGTGGGTGTGTGTGTGTGTGTGTGTGTGTGTTCAAGGATTTCTGGAACATGGCAGACATGGCAGACGCCAGCTGCATCTTGTTTTACCTAGTGGAGATAATGATGGTGCTGTTCCTGCTCCGGCACGTCTTAGTCTGGTTGTGTGTGTGTGTGTGTGTGTTTGGGCAGTGTGTGTGTGTGTTTGGGCAGCGGGTGTGTGTGTCTGTGTGTTTGGGCAGCGGGTGTGGTTGCTGATGAGGTAGCACACCTCACAGCTGCTCATGACGTCTGCAAACCTGTATAGCATATATAACACATTATGTACACACACACCTTTCCAGTGAAATGATCTCATTACTGTTAGTGGTGTAACCTCAGATCCCATGAAAAGAGCCGTCTGTGTCTCTGCTTGCCTCTGTAAATGGTGACTGAATGGCGAGATGTAAAATGGGTTTACATTTCTACAAGAGTGTAAAACTGCTCAACAGAAGCTTCAACAAATTCACTTTAATTTTCCGTGCTCTTAAACTCATTGAACCATAAACCAAGGAATGGAGGAGAGTGCAAGTTTCCCCCTCTGCTAAGGGCGGCTTTGTATTGATCAGTAACATTCAGGAGTGGCAGTTTCCCATGCTGGTGCGCAGCCAGGGCTAAATCTGTGGACAATAACCGTGTGTGTGTGAGTGACAGTGTTAATGCGGTTGTTGGCTGCAGGTACAGCATGGCGGGCGCTCCCTTGCTCTGCAGCGCTGCGCGGCCGGGTGCTCCTGGCCCTGCGGGGAGGAGAGCATGTAGAGGCGGTCCGGGGAGGGGGGGGGGGGGGGAGCGGGGGATTAGCGCGGCGAGCGCAGACGTAGCCGCGGGCGGCGTGCCGGTCTCCACCCGCCCGCTCCCTCTCCATCGCCACCGGGCTCTTTGCATGGGATGCAAAGTGAGATGGGAGGGAAAGGATGTAACGTGAGCGTGTGTGTGTGTGTGTGTGCGCCTGCCTGTGTGTGTGTGTGTGTGCGTGTGTGTGGGCATGCGTATGAGTGTGTGTGTTTGTGTATGTGCGTCTGTATGCACGTGGGTGCGGGGATGTGTGTGTGTGTGGGTGCGTGTGCGTGTGTGTGCATGTGTGCGCCTTTCTTGAAAATACTTGGTAACCAGGTAGGACTGACTTCAGACATAAAACACTGATTTAAGCTGAATCCATAACAAGATGAGAGAGAAAGAGGAAGGGAGAAGGAGAGGGAGGGCTGGGGGGCTGGGGGGCTGGGGGGCTGGAGGGCTGGGGGCTGGGGGGCTGGGGGGCTGGGGGGCTGGGGGGCTGGGGGCTGGAGGGCTGGGGTCCAGGTGATGAAGCCCCTCTGGAGAATGGAGACCAGTGATGGCAACCAGTGAGAAATGGGGCGGAATGCAGGAGGTAATGAACTGCCTATCAGAAACGACTGAGCTGCGACGCCGTTTCCCTTACGCACTTTAATTTAGAGAGTGCTGTCATCGCGTACGGAAACGCCTTTGGCCAATCTCTCCCTCGGGTGAGGAGAGTGATGGGAGATCTGATCCCCCTGCCTCTCTCCACCTTGTCTGATGAGTCTGGGTGACCTCTGACCCCTCGCACCGTGATGTCAGGGAGAGGGGGCTGATCCTCGGGCCTACCGGGTGTGCTGCAGTGGGCACACGTCTAATGAAATGTCATCGGAACTGTGACTCACTAAAAATCCCCCTTTCTGTACTGCAGAGTGGTGCTGTTTCAGTTCCTCTGCCCTTCTCTCACTCTGCTGCTATTACTCAGCTCTCCTTCCAGCACCTCAAGCCTTCTACCATTATCTGTACCATAGCAGTACTCTCCTCCTCTCTGCAGCTCTCCTCTGTTTTCTTCTGTTCCCTGCTCTCTCCTCCTCTCCCCTGCTCTCTGCAGCTCTCTCCTGCTCTCTTATATTGCTCCTTCAGTAATGGTGTATCCCCTGTGTGGGGCTGAGTTGAAGTGGGCCAAGGTCTCCATGGTAGCCAGTATACCCTGGTTTCCTGTAGTGTGTCCTTGCACTGATTCAGTTCCAAATGTATTGCAAATTCAATTGTCTGCTGGGCTTAAAGCTAGTTCATGAGAAAGTATTTACAGTAGCATTTAGAGCAATCATTATTTCTTCATTTTCATCATTTCTTCACAAAATTTAAGATCTTTTTTGCAAGTGTGGGTGGGGGTGGTGGTATTGTTGAATTTCTTTTGCCTTATGCTGTGACCACTAGCTGAACTGGCTATGAACTGCGTTGTTTTTTTTGGGTACTGAGCCAGTCAGTGGCAGACGTTGTACTTTGCTAAAGTGATGTTCTTTGCGGGCGCGTTATATGAGGAATCGCAGTGCAGCGCATGGCCGCCCCATTGTCCCCGAGCGGCCGGGCCTGGCTGCCTCTGTTCGGCCGGGCCTGGCTGCCTCTGTTCGGCCGGGCCTGGCTGCCTCTGCTCGGCCGGGCCTGGCTCCCTCTGTTCGCGTGTACTTGTCGGTCGCCGGGCCTGGTTTGGCGGCCGGCTGGCGTGTCAGACGTGCTGCTAAGCCTGATGCTCGGCGGGCGGCGTTATGTGGGAATGCGTGCGCGATGGCCGGCCATTGTCCCGAGCGGCCGGGCCTGGCTGCCTCTGTTCGGCCGGGCCTGGCTGCCTCTGTTCGGCCTGGCCTCTCTCAAACCGCGGCCTGTGTGCGTTGTCACGGTTACGTGTCCCGGGGTCGCACAGGGCCGTGGGTTGGCAGGGCTGGCCGGGGATCACAGACGTGCGACGATCACCCGGATTGCAGCATCGAGGGGGGGGTGGGGGGTTATGGGGGGATGGGGGCGTAGGGAAGGGGAGGGGGAAAGAGGGAACGCAACAAAGGGCTAGGGGAAAGGTCTGAAAGAGGGGAGGAGGGAGGAAGCGGTTCAAAGAGGGGTGCTGTTTGTCGGAGCTGAATGAGTGCTATCTTTCTCAGAACCGAGGGGAGCGGAGGACTGTGCTCTCTCTCTCTCTCTCTCTCTCTCTCTCTCTCTCTCTCTCTCTCTCTGTGTGTCTCTCTCTCTCTCTCTCTCTCTCTCTCTCTCTCTCTCTCTCTCTCTCTCTCTCTCTCTGTTCTCTCTCTCTCTCTCTCTGTGTCTCTCTTCTCTCTCTCTCTCTCTCTCTCTCTCTCTCTGTGTCTGTCTCTCTCTCTCTCTCTCTCTCTCTCTCTGTCTCTCTCTTCCCCTCTCCTCCACTCTCCCTCTCTTTCACCTCTCCTGCCCCCTGCTGGCTTGATAGCGATGTGCTCCATAGTCAGTTCAGGCCCTGCAGGTGACCCCATCAGGCCATTCACACTGTGTTTGTGCTCTGTGCTTTTATCTGTGGTTCTGGAGAAATGTCTGAGAAATCTAATACAAAATATTTTAGTTCCCTTTTCAAATTCAGCATATGATATAGCTATCACTTAAAAATGTTGTGTAGATGAGTGTGCTTGAGGGAGTGGGAGAGCAGGAGAGATGGAGGGGTGGAGGAGAGGTCATGCCAGGGTGAAACGGGTTGTGTTGTGTGTAAATTTGACCGTGTCGTAGGTTGTGGGGACACGAAGGAGTAAATATGTCAGAGTGTTATGCAGTCAGCTCAAAGCTGTGCTGTATGGGAGATGTTTGGGGAGTTAAGGTTGAAATGCATTGTGGGTATTGTCCTCCTGGGGTGGGGAGAGAGGAGGAGTGAGTGGTGCAGGCGGAGAAACACAAGACATTCTCAGGAGCCCTCACACACACACACACACGCTCACACACGCACACACACACACACACGCTCACACACGCACGCACGCACACACACACACAGTCAAACACACACACACTCAGACTCATCCTCCGTGGATTGCCGTTGTTTGCCCTGTTTCCAGGTGCTGAAAGGTGCACTGTCATTATGGCTCTGAAGTGCGTGGGCACGTTGAACACAGTGTGCTGCTCTGTTGCCTCAAAGGCTTCTGGGAAGGGTCTGTCTAGAGGAGCTAATTGCTTGGGTCCCTTGAGTGGGGCGGGGGGGCTGATTAAAAAAAGATTTTCTGTGTAAATATGTGCTGTTGGCAGAAAGCGCTCCTGGCCTGTGGAGACGGAAGGGAAGGGGCAGAGCTGACCGCAGCGGGGTGAGCAGCCTGTGTCGCAGGCTGCTGCTCAATCAATACCCCAGTTCCTGATCAGGTAGTTCTCTCTCCCCGCTGCAGTCCCCTGACCGCCCCTGATCTCTGCTGCAGAGGAGAGAGACGGGGGGGTCGTAATCATCGGACCGGCCTCCCTGTCCTCTCTGCCTGACCCCCGTGCACCACCAGGGCG